>NW_027316596.1:300000-306170 GCF_033978685.3 Nerophis lumbriciformis | reverse complement strand
CTAACCCTAACCCTAACCCTAAACCCCCCTAACCCTAACCCTAACCCCCCTAACCCCCCCTAACCTCAACCCTAACCCTAACCCTAACCCTAACCCTAACCCTAACCCTAACCCTAACCCTAACCCTAACCCTAACCCTAACCCTAACCCTACCCTAACCCTAACCCTAACCTAACCTAACCCTAACCCTAACCCCACAACCCTAACCCTAAACCCTAACCCTAACCCTAACCCTAACCCTAACCCTAACCCTAACCCTAACCCTAACCCTAACCCTAACCCTAACCCTAACCCTAACCCTAACCCTAACCCTAACCCTAACCCTAACCCTAACCCTAACCCTAACCCTAACCCTAACCCTAACCCTAACCCTAACCCTAACCCTAACCCTAACCCTAACCCTAACCCTAACCCTAACCCTAACCCTAACCCTAACCCTAACCCTAACCCTAACCCTAACCCTAACCCTAACCCTAACCCTAACCCTAACCCTAACCCTAACCCTAACCCTAACCCTAACCCTAACCCTAACCCTAACCCTAACCCTAACCCTAACCCTAACCCTAACCCTAACCCTAACCCTAACCCTAACCCTAACCCTAACCCTAACCCTAACCCTAACCCTAACCCTAACCCTAACCCTAACCCTAACCCTAACCCTAACCCTAACCCTAACCCTAACCCTAACCCTAACCCTAACCCTAACCCTAACCCTAACCCTAACCCTAACCCTAACCCTAACCCTAACCCTAACCCTAACCCTAACCCTAACCCTAACCCTAACCCTAACCCTAACCCTAACCCTAACCCTAACCCTAACCCTAACCCTAACCCTAACCCTAACCCTAACCCTAACCCTAACCCTAACCCTAACCCTAACCCTAACCCTAACCCTAACCCTAACCCTAACCCTAACCCTAACCCTAACCCTAACCCTAACCCTAACCCTAACCCTAACCCTAACCCTAACCCTAACCCTAACCCTAACCCTAACCCTAACCCTAACCCTAACCCTAACCCTAACCCTAACCCTAACCCTAACCCTAACCCTAACCCTAACCCTAACCCTAACCCTAACCCTAACCCTAACCCTAACCCTAACCCTAACCCTAACCCTAACCCTAACCCTAACCCTAACCCTAACCCTAACCCTAACCCTAACCCTAACCCTAACCCTAACCCTAACCCTAACCCTAACCCTAACCCTAACCCTAACCCTAACCCTAACCCTAACCCTAACCCTAACCCTAACCCTAACCCTAACCCTAACCCTAACCCTAACCCTAACCCTAACCCTAACCCTAACCCTAACCCTAACCCTAACCCTAACCCTAACCCTAACCCTAACCCTAACCCTAACCCTAACCCTAACCCTAACCCTAACCCTAACCCTAACCCTAACCCTAACCCTAACCCTAACCCTAACCCTAACCCTAACCCTAACCCTAACCCTAACCCTAACCCTAACCCTAACCCTAACCCTAACCCTAACCCTAACCCTAACCCTAACCCTAACCCTAACCCTAACCCTAACCCTAACCCTAACCCTAACCCTAACCCTAACCCTAACCCTAACCCTAACCCTAACCCTAACCCTAACCCTAACCCTAACCCTAACCCTAACCCTAACCCTAACCCTAACCCTAACCCTAACCCTAACCCTAACCCTAACCCTAACCCTAACCCTAACCCTAACCCTAACCCTAACCCTAACCCTAACCCTAACCCTAACCCTAACCCTAACCCTAACCCTAACCCTAACCCTAACCCTAACCCTAACCCTAACCCTAACCCTAACCCTAACCCTAACCCTAACCCTAACCCTAACCCTAACCCTAACCCTAACCCTAACCCTAACCCTAACCCTAACCCTAACCCTAACCCTAACCCTAACCCTAACCCTAACCCTAACCCTAACCCTAACCCTAACCCTAACCCTAACCCTAACCCTAACCCTAACCCTAACCCTAACCCTAACCCTAACCCTAACCCTAACCCTAACCCTAACCCTAACCCTAACCCTAACCCTAACCCTAACCCTAACCCTAACCCTAACCCTAACCCTAACCCTAACCCTAACCCTAACCCTAACCCTAACCCTAACCCTAACCCTAACCCTAACCCTAACCCTAACCCTAACCCTAACCCTAACCCTAACCCTAACCCTAACCCTAACCCTAACCCTAACCCTAACCCTAACCCTAACCCTAACCCTAACCCTAACCCTAACCCTAACCCTAACCCTAACCCTAACCCTAACCCTAACCCTAACCCTAACCCTAACCCTAACCCTAACCCTAACCCTAACCCTAACCCTAACCCTAACCCTAACCCTAACCCTAACCCTAACCCTAACCCTAACCCTAACCCTAACCCTAACCCTAACCCTAACCCTAACCCTAACCCTAACCCTAACCCTAACCCTAACCCTAACCCTAACCCTAACCCTAACCCTAACCCTAACCCTAACCCTAACCCTAACCCTAACCCTAACCCTAACCCTAACCCTAACCCTAACCCTAACCCTAACCCTAACCCTAACCCTAACCCTAACCCTAACCCTAACCCTAACCCTAACCCTAACCCTAACCCTAACCCTAACCCTAACCCTAACCCTAACCCTAACCCTAACCCTAACCCTAACCCTAACCCTAACCCTAACCCTAACCCTAACCCTAACCCTAACCCTAACCCTAACCCTAACCCTAACCCTAACCCTAACCCACTCTAACCCTAACCCTAACCCTAACCCTAACCCTAACCCTAACCCTAACCCTAACCCTAACCCTAACCCTAACCCTAACCCTAACCCTAACCCTAACCCTAACCCTAACCCTAACCCTAACCCTAACCCTAACCCTAACCCTAACCCTAACCCTAACCCTAACCCTAACCCTAACCCTAACCCTAACCCTAACCCTAACCCTAACCCTAACCCTAACCCTAACCCTAACCCTAACCCTAACCCTAACCCTAACCCTAACCCTAACCCTAACCCTAACCCTAACCCTAACCCTAACCCTAACCCTAACCCTAACCCTAACCCTAACCCTAACCCTAACCCTAACCCTAACCCTAACCCTAACCCTAACCCTAACCCTAACCCTAACCCTAACCCTAACCCTAACCCTAACCCTAACCCTAACCCTAACCCTAACCCTAACCCTAACCCTAACCCTAACCCTAACCCTAACCCTAACCCTAACCCTAACCCTAACCCTAACCCTAACCCTAACCCTAACCCTAACCCTAACCCTAACCCTAACCCTAACCCTAACCCTAACCCTAACCCTAACCCAATTAAGTGTTGGCCGATTGGCAGACCCAATTAAGAAAAAATAGGGGTCAGAGGTCACAGACATGGAGAACTTATCTGGATTTTTTTCTTGAAGTGATTTAATGATTTAATACTTCTTTAATTGTGTGTGGTGATATTGACTTGATATTTACTTGTGTGCAGTGCTGTGATATTAGAGTGCTCCACCCAGCTGGTCTGGATGAATTATACTTACCTTCTGGAGTGATTATGTAACCAGATAGTTCTCTTTTGTCTGTGGAGTGACTAAGTATTGCAGTTGTGTGCAGACGCCACCTGCAGGCACTCGGGAGGAGCGACTGATTGCAGTTGGGAGCACAAGCCACGCCCCCTGCAGGCTCTTCTATAAAACCTCGTTTTGCAATTCTGGCTCATTTTTCCTCCAGCAGATGAGGGGACATCTTGCTCAGAGAGAGGTAATGAGGCCAATTTCTCAAAATTTCATGCCTGATGAGGTCATGCAGACCGAAACGCGCGTCGCATGATGAAATTTGATTGAATAATGTGTCTGACGCCACGTTCGGCGGTGTTCGTTCGGGGTCCCTGGGGGGTGTGCGTCTGGTGGGGGGTCACTGGGCGGATTGTTGATGGACAGTGCCTAACCCTAACCCTACCCCCAACCCTAACCCTAACCTTAACCCCCAACACCTAACTAGCCCGTGCCTCCGGTCTGTCCGTTGGGTGGCGCCCTGCCCTTCGTACGGCCCCCTGGTGGCTCTGTTTGGCATCGTTTGAGTGTGGTGTTGGCCGATTGGCAGACCCAATTAAGAAAAAATAGGGGTCAGAGGTCACAGACATGGAGAACTTATCTGGATTTTTTTCTTGAAGTGATTTAATGATTTAATACTTCTTTAATTGTGTGTGGTGATATTGACTTGATATTTACTTGTGTGCAGTGCTGTGATATTAGAGTGCTCCACCCAGCTGGTCTGGATGAATTATACTTACCTTCTGGAGTGATTATGTAACCAGATAGTTCTCTTTTGTCTGTGGAGTGACTAAGTATTGCAGTTGTGTGCAGACGCCACCTGCAGGCACTCGGGAGGAGCGACTGATTGCAGTTGGGAGCACAAGCCACGCCCCCTGCAGGCTCTTCTATAAAACCTCGTTTTGCAATTCTGGCTCATTTTTCCTCCAGCAGATGAGGGGACATCTTGCTCAGAGAGAGGTAATGAGGCCAATTTCTCAAAATTTCATGCCTGATGAGGTCATGCAGACCGAAACGCGCGTCGCATGATGAAATTTGATTGAATAATGTGTCTGACGCCACGTTCGGCGGTGTTCGTTCGGGGTCCCTGGGGGGTGTGCGTCTGGTGGGGGGTCACTGGGCGGATTGTTGATGGACAGTGCCTAACCCTAACCCTACCCCCAACCCTAACCCTAACCTTAACCCCCAACACCTAACTAGCCCGTGCCTCCGGTCTGTCCGTTGGGTGGCGCCCTGCCCTTCGTACGGCCCCCTGGTGGCTCTGTTTGGCATCGTTTGAGTGTGGTGTTGGCCGATTGGCAGACCCAATTAAGAAAAAATAGGGGTCAGAGGTCACAGACATGGAGAACTTATCTGGATTTTTTTCTTGAAGTGATTTAATGATTTAATACTTCTTTAATTGTGTGTGGTGATATTGACTTGATATTTACTTGTGTGCAGTGCTGTGATATTAGAGTGCTCCACCCAGCTGGTCTGGATGAATTATACTTACCTTCTGGAGTGATTATGTAACCAGATAGTTCTCTTTTGTCTGTGGAGTGACTAAGTATTGCAGTTGTGTGCAGACGCCACCTGCAGGCACTCGGGAGGAGCGACTGATTGCAGTTGGGAGCACAAGCCACGCCCCCTGCAGGCTCTTCTATAAAACCTCGTTTTGCAATTCTGGCTCATTTTTCCTCCAGCAGATGAGGGGACATCTTGCTCAGAGAGAGGTAATGAGGCCAATTTCTCAAAATTTCATGCCTGATGAGGTCATGCAGACCGAAACGCGCGTCGCATGATGAAATTTGATTGAATAATGTGTCTGACGCCACGTTCGGCGGTGTTCGTTCGGGGTCCCTGGGGGGTGTGCGTCTGGTGGGGGGTCACTGGGCGGATTGTTGATGGACAGTGCCTAACCCTAACCCTACCCCCAACCCTAACCCTAACCTTAACCCCCAACACCTAACTAGCCCGTGCCTCCGGTCTGTCCGTTGGGTGGCGCCCTGCCCTTCGTACGGCCCCCTGGTGGCTCTGTTTGGCATCGTTTGAGTGTGGTGTTGGCCGATTGGCAGACCCAATTAAGAAAAAATAGGGGTCAGAGGTCACAGACATGGAGAACTTATCTGGATTTTTTTCTTGAAGTGATTTAATGATTTAATACTTCTTTAATTGTGTGTGGTGATATTGACTTGATATTTACTTGTGTGCAGTGCTGTGATATTAGAGTGCTCCACCCAGCTGGTCTGGATGAATTATACTTACCTTCTGGAGTGATTATGTAACCAGATAGTTCTCTTTTGTCTGTGGAGTGACTAAGTATTGCAGTTGTGTGCAGACGCCACCTGCAGGCACTCGGGAGGAGCGACTGATTGCAGTTGGGAGCACAAGCCACGCCCCCTGCAGGCTCTTCTATAAAACCTCGTTTTGCAATTCTGGCTCATTTTTCCTCCAGCAGATGAGGGGACATCTTGCTCAGAGAGAGGTAATGAGGCCAATTTCTCAAAATTTCATGCCTGATGAGGTCATGCAGACCGAAACGCGCGTCGCATGATGAAATTTGATTGAATAATGTGTCTGACGCCACGTTCGGCGGTGTTCGTTCGGGGTCCCTGGGGGGTGTGCGTCTGGTGGGGGGTCACTGGGCGGATTGTTGATGGACAGTGC
>NW_027316596.1:247500-292500 GCF_033978685.3 Nerophis lumbriciformis | reverse complement strand
CGATATGTACGTGGGCGAGACGGGCAATACCTTAGCTAGGAGATTCGCCCAACACAAGTACAACATCGTTAGGCAAAAAAATACCAACACTCACCTGGTTCAGCATTTTCTCCGACACGGGTGGTCTTACGTCCGGGCGACTGTCGTAGAGACGGATCCCAAATGGAGCCTCGCCCAACGCCACCGGGCGGAGCTCCTTTGGATCTCCAAATTGGGCACCAGACATCCAGGGGGCCTAAATGAGGTGTGAGTGTGAGCCCGTTGGATTGTGACGGACAGTGCACATTCCCGTTTTTCCCTTCTTTATTTTTCCCATATCCCCCACCCCCCCTCTTCCCTAACCCTAACCATTCCCTTCTCCTTACCTAAAACCTACCCCCAAACCTAACCCTAACCCTAACCCCAACCCTAACCCTCACCCAATTGAAGGTATCTGGTACTTTTAATCATTGTCCAAGATTGAAATGGTAATTTGAAACCATTAAGCCAATTAAAAAACATGTAGGTCTTGTCCTCTCCAAGGTTTCTCATAGTCATTCACATCGACGTCCCACTGGGGTGAGTTTTTCCTTGCCCTTATGTGGGCTCTGTACCGAGGATGTCGTTGTGGCTTGTGCAGCCCTTTGAGACACTTGGGATTTAGGGCTATATAAATAAACATTGATTGATTGATTAAGGTTTTAACTTCAGAAATCGACATATATGTATAAAAATTGTTGCTTGCAGCATAATAGTGTTGACAAACATGTCTAAGGGTGTGGAGATGTCCCCATTCACAATAAAAGAGATCACATTTGACATATATATAGATGATAGTAACATATAAATGTTTGTAAACATTATACTGCAAGCAAAAAATGTTTTGCATAAATATTGATTTCTGAAAGTAAAAACATTTTCTAATTGGCTTTCAAATTATCAATTAAATGTGGGAAAATGGTTAAAAGTACAAAAACTCTTAAATAGTATTCCGTCCTACGTGTCTGTGACGTAAACAAGTTGACAGATAGCTAACATGAAGATCCCAAGGAAATCTTTAAGAAGCTTTAGTGGTTTTCACGGAGAATGCACTTTTCATTTCTTCTTGTCTAATTGGTCATTTCGTTCTTTGTTTTCTCTTTTCCTTGAATGTATTTTTGCTTTTATCTTCTCTTTTTTGTTGTAAAACTGTATAAAGAGACACAAGCTATTTGTCAAATAAACACTACTAAGTAACTACATTTCCATAAATGTTTGCTGCATAACATGTTTTCACACAATAGCATGTAAAGAGTGCTCATAAAGTGATGTAAATGGCCCATGTAAGACTCAAAGCCACACATGAATAAGATTGACATTTCCAAACATTGCACCCTCCCTCAGAGGAGTGAGCTAGCGAGCAAAGAAGCTGCATGCTAAGTAGCAACAAGCTAAACAGTAGAACAAGCTATTGTTGCACAGTACTATTTCTACATTTACACAACGTCTTCATGTCACTCATAAAACAGACACAGGACTTACAATGTTTCCAAGGCACTTTGTGGGAAGAAACACCAAACTTGGAGCGCTGAAACACGCAAAGCTGTCTCGTGTGTAAACGAGCGGGCGTCTGACTGTCGTGCGGAGCCTGCCGGAAACTAGAGGAGAGAGCAACTCGCCTTCAAAATAAAGGTCCCTTCTCATTACCTGATAATGTTACGTCACAATAGATATCTTTATAAAATAGTTTTCAAGTGACTTAATAATTACTTAATAGTAATTATAATTATTTTTTTTAAATTGTATCATATTTTTTATTATTTTTAATACTCTTTGTATTTGCTTTTTTTTTTTCTTTCCTTGACATGTTTTGTTCAACCTGACTGATGTGTAAAATTGTTGAAAATAAAAAAAACATTTGACAAGGGTTAGGGTGATGCGCGGACCCCGGCCCTTGATATATAATTACTACTAAGTAATTATAATTACTATTAAGTAATTATATATCAAGGGCCGGGGTCCGCGCATGCGCAAGCCTTTTCTTTTCTATATATTGTGTTGTGAGATCAACCAGTGGGACTTGTAATGATAGTGTTTGACCACATGGTGGTAGTAAGAGTCTACAAATGACTAGGAACCAATATATAGTAGGTGTCAGGTAGGACTCTTGAGAGAGGTACACACCTTGTACGCATGAGTGTTGAAGTAGCGTTTGTAATATGTGATCGTGATTAAAAGACAGTTCTGCAAGTCATCCAACGATGTGTTATTTAAAACAATAACATAACAGGACTGACAGCTGTACCAGCGAGTTGAGAATAAACAGAGTTCACTTTATAAAGTATTACCCTCCGTCTGGTCATTCAACAGTCCTTACCTTTGATCGCCGACGCCATAAACGGATACGAGCGAGGCGGAAGTCACGCCCATGGGCCCGCTTTTTTTTTTTAAAGAAAAAGAAAAGATACAGACTAAATACATTTTTATTTTTTGAAAAGTGAACTTTACCCAACCTTCGCTGACTTTTTTCAAACCATCCACACCCGGGACATTATTTTTTTATAACAATTTCAGAGTGATATGACGACGGATGGGTCCCGGTTAGGTCCAGGCGGAAACAAAGACCGCAACGCCAGGTTCCGCCTTCAGATTGGTTCCGCCCGGAAGACGGCCATTAATACGACCCAGACGGCCTAAATACATTTTATTTTTTGAAAAGTGAACCTTAGCCGACCTTCAATGACTTTTTTACACCATCCACACCCGCGACATAATTTTTTATAACAATTTCAGAGTGATATGACGACGGATGGGTCCCGGTTAGGTCCAGGCGGAAACAAAGACCGCAACGCCAGGTTCCGCCTTCAGATTGGTTCCGCCCGGAAGACGGCCATTAATACGACCCAGACGGCCTAAATACATTTTATTTTTTGAAAAGTGAACCTTAGCCGACCTTCAATGACTTTTTTACACCATCCACACCCGCGACATAATTTTTTATAACAATTTCAGAGTGATATGACGACGGATGGGTCCCGGTTAGGTCCAGGCGGAAACAAAGACCGCAACGCCAGGTTCCGCCATCAGATTGGTTCCGCCCGGAAGACGGCCATTAATACGACCCAGACGGCCTAAATACATTTTATTTTTTGAAAAGTGAACCTTAGCCGACCTTCAATGACTTTTTTACACCATCCACACCCGCGACATTATTTTTTATAACAATTTCAGAGTGATATGACGACGGATGGGTCCCGGTTAGGTCCAGGCGGAAACAAAGACCGCAACGCCAGGTTCCGCCTTCAGATTGGTTCCGCCCGGAAGACGGCCATTAATACGACCCAGATGGCCTAAATACATTTAATTTTTTGAAAAGTGAACCTTAGCCGACATTCAATGACTTTTTTACACCATCCACACCCGCGACATAATTTTTTATAACAATTTCAGAGTGATATGACGACGGATGGGTCCCGGTTAGGTCCAGGCGGAAACAAAGACCGCAACGCCAGGTTCCGCCTTCAGATTGGTTCCGCCCGGAAGACGGCCATTAATACGACCCAGACGGCGTAAATACATTTTATTTTTTGAAAAGTGAACCTTAGCCGACCTTCAATGACTTTTTTACACCATCCACACCCGCGACATTATTTTTTATAACAATTTCAGAGCGATATGACGACGGATGGGTCCCGGTTAGGTCCAGGCGGAAACAAAGACCGCAACGCCAGGTTCCGCCTTCAGATTGGTTCCGCCCGGAAGACGGCCATTAATACGACCCAGACGGCGTAAATACATTTTATTTTTTGAAAAGTGAACCTTAGCCGACCTTCAATGACTTTTTTACACCATCCACACCCGCGACATTATTTTTTATAACAATTTCAGAGCGATATGACGACGGATGGGTCCCGGTTAGGTCCAGGCGGAAACAAAGACCGCAACGCCAGGTTCCGCCTTCAGATTGGTTCCGCCCGGAAGACGGCCATTAATACGACCCAGACGGCGTAAATACATTTTATTTTTTGAAAAGTGAACCTTAGCCGACCTTCAATGACTTTTTTACACCATCCACACCCGCGACATTATTTTTTATAACAATTTCAGAGCGATATGACGACGGATGGGTCCCGGTTAGGTCCAGGCGGAAACAAAGACCGCAACGCCAGGTTCCGCCTTCAGATTGGTTCCGCCCGGAAGACGGCCATTAATACGACCCAGATGGCCTAAATACATTTAATTTTTTGAAAAGTGAACCTTAGCCGACATTCAATGACTTTTTTACACCATCCACACCCGCGACATTATTTTTTATAACAATTTCAGAGTGATATGACGACGGATGGGTCCCGGTTAGGTCCAGGCGGAAACAAAGACCGCAACGCCAGGTTCCGCCTTCAGATTGGTTCCGCCCGGAAGACGGCCATTAATACGACCCAGACGGCGTAAATACATTTTATTTTTTGAAAAGTGAACCTTAGCCGACCTTCAATGACTTTTTTACACCATCCACACCCGCGACATTATTTTTTATAACAATTTCAGAGCGATATGACGACGGATGGGTCCCGGTTAGGTCCAGGCGGAAACAAAGACCGCAACGCCAGGTTCCGCCTTCAGATTGGTTCCGCCCGGAAGACGGCCATTAATACGACCCAGATGGCCTAAATACATTTTATTTTTTGAAAAGTGAACCTTAGCCGACCTTCAATGACTTTTTTACACCATCCACACCCGCGACATTATTTTTTATAACAATTTCAGAGTGATATGACGACGGATGGGTCCCGGTTAGGTCCAGGCGGAAACAAAGACCGCAACGCCAGGTTCCGCCTTCAGATTGGTTCCGCCCGGAAGACGGCCATTAATACGACCCAGACGGCCTAAATACATTTAATTTTTTGAAAAGCGAACCTTAGCCGACCTTCAATGACTTTTTTTCAAACCATCTACACCCGCGACATTATTTTTTATAAGTTCCCGGTCAGATCCGGGTGGAAACGAAGACCGCAGCGCCAGGTTCCGCCTCCAGATTGGTTCCTCCCAAAAGACGGCCGTTATTACGACCCATACGGCCGTTTTTTACAGCGGTTCCAGCATCCGCCTCGCAGAAGTTATTTGGAGGTGACACGAGGACACCAAAGATCCCACTTTTGTGGTCAACCTCACCCACACTCGAACATAGGCCGCTGTCACGCCAAATTTCTTCCCCCTACAAAAACCTTCCCCCCCATTTACTTCCGGGGTCATTTTCTCAAACGTCATTTCTTTTTACTTACGTCAATGACAGCGATCGATAGAATCCAAATCTCCTGAAAATGGTGGTGTCACTGAATGACATTTGTCTTTATCTTTCCCAGGGGACTTATGTCAAACACCAGCAGGCTTCGAAAAATTCCAGGCGGAGTGTTAGAGAAAATTTCAGGCGGAGTGTTAGGGCCGCTGCTGGGAACTTCTGTCTTCGTGGTAACGTGCAAAAAATATTAATTAATATATAATTCTGTTAAATGTCTGTACTTTGACTCAAGTTAATTTGTCCGATTAATACAGACGTTTTGTTTACGCTATATTATAAAAAATAAATAAATAAAACAAGTATCCTTCCAGCGACGGGCAGTCAAAGCCGAAGTGTTAGCAATCGCTGTCAATGACGTAAGAGGAAATGACGTAAATAAAAGGAAATGACGTAAGAAAAATGACCCCGGAAGTAAATGGGGGAAGGTATTTGTAGGGGGAAGAAATTTGGCGTGACACCGTCATTATGGGGACGAACAGCAGGTGCGCCACAGCGCCCCCCAGCGGCATTTTTGGAGCAGCGCATGCCCAGCTTTGTTTGATTTATTGAAATTTATAGGTAGATTGCACAGTACAGTACATATTCCGTACAATTGACCACTAAATGGTAACACCCCCAATAAGTTGTTCAACTTCTTTAAGTCGGTGTCCACGTTAATCAATTCAACAGAGCATGGGCTTTGCGCCTCAATTTTTTCGTTTTCAGGCATATTTTATGCCTGAAAACTTATCTCTAAGGCGTCCCCGCAATCCTACTCGTTCCAGGAGCATTGACATTGACAGCCTTTATACAAATTTTGACATGGACGAGGGTTTTCAGGCTGTCAAAAATGTATTTTACAGGTACATGGACGTCAGCAGGCCCGAAAGGGAGCTCTTGCAGCTCTTCCAAATGAATTTGAGGAGAAATGACCTTGAATTTGATGCTCATTTCTACCTCCAGATGAAGGGCACTTCATCAATGGGTTGAAAGTAATTGTTACTTATCATTTTCAATTATTTCACCTTTAAATGTTTTCTTAAGCCTTAACAAATAAGTACATGTCTTCAACTCCTCACTGAGCTTGTTCCACCATTTAACTCCTAAAACTGAAATACATTTGTATTTAATATTAGTTCTTGCTTTACCTATTTCAAAAATCAATATCCCCGTAAATTATAGTTTTCTCCTCTTAATTGAAATTAGCTAAGAATACAAGCTGGAAGGCTGTTCTTTACTCGAAACATAATTTCCATTGTTTTTAAAAACACTATCTGAACATTTTAACGCATTATAACTTATAAATAATGGATTGGTATGTTCATAGTAGCACACTTTGTGTATTATTCGAATGACCCTTTTTTGGAGTTAAATTATTGGGTCTATGTTTGTTCTATAAACATTTCCCCAAACTTCAACACAATATGTTAAATATGGAAAAATAAAAGAATAATATAGCATATGCAGACATTTCTTATTCAGCATGTGTTTTACTTTATAAAGAATGGCAATGGATTTGGATATTGTTCCCTTTATATATTCAATATGCGGTTTCCAACATAATTTATGATCAATTATTATTCCCAAGAATTTAGTTTCATATACTCTATCAATTTCCACTTGATTTAATTTTGCTTCACAATTTGTTCTTGCACCACTAAACACCATAAATTTAGTTTTCTTATCATTTAATGATAACTTATTGATATCAAGCCATTTTTTTAGCTGAATCAACTCAACCTCTATTACCCTTAACACTTCCTTCAAGTCTTCTCCTGAACAATATACATTTGTATCATCTGCAAACATCATACATTTATTAGATACTGAACAAATATCATTTAAATATAGTATAAATAACCTAGGTCCCAATACCAAGCCTTGTGGAACCCCACAAGTTACTCTTCTTGGCTGTGATTTAGTCTTATTAATTTCCACATATTGAGATCTATTACTTAAATAACTACTTAACCACTGTTGTGAAACACCTCTTATGCCATAATTTTCCAATTTTTGCAGAAGTAAGGAATGATGGATTGTGTCAAAAGCTTTACATAAGTCAATAAATACTCCAACAATGTGTTGCTTTTTTTCTATTGCTGTAACTACGTTTTCTACAAAGTGCATCACCGCTAGGGATGTAGATGGATTACTCCTGAAGCCATACTGATCATCATTCAGTAGCTCATGTTTGTCAATCAACTTATCAAGTCTATTTACAAATCATTTCTCAAGAATTTTTGCACATTGAGGTAGTAGAGACACGGGTCTATAATTTGAGACCATATGTTTATCACCATTTTTATAAATCGGAATGACTTTAGCAATTTTCATTTTGTCAGGAAAAGTTCCAGATGATAAAGATGTATTACATATGTGAGTAAACGGCTTCAGGACACAATCCATCACTTCTTTAACAAGTGACATATCCACGTTGTTACTATCGACAGATTTTTAGTTTTTAAACGTTATCACTTCTAAAACATCACTTTCACAAACTCGGCCAAGAAACATTGAATTTAATGTCAGATACACTCTTTAACTTTTTCTCATCATTCATATTAGAAATAATATTTTTTGCCAAATTTGGGCCAACATTCACAAAAAACTTGTTGAATTCCTCAGCTATTCTATATTTTCAATAATTGAGTTGTCATCTTTTACCAGATAAGCTGTAAAATGCTTTTTGCTAGATTTTTTTAATCATAGTATTAAGCACATTCCAGGTTTCAATGATATTATTTTTATGTTTATGCAGCAATTGTTCATAATAGTTTTTTTGTTGCAGCCTCATGATACATGTCAATCTGTTTTTATACTTTTTATATTTGTCCTCATTTTCCTTTGTTTGATGCTTAATAGATTTCTTCTAAAGCCTTTTTTTTACAGGCTTTTACTAAACCCCTTGTTATCCATGGTTTCTCCCTCCTTTTAGTATTTTGCTTATATTCTCTCACTGGACAATGACGGTCATAAAGTGTCAGAAATATATCCAGGAATGTATCGTATGCTTCATTAGTATCCTCCACAAAAACATTTTGCCAATCCTGATTTAAAAGATCAGCCTTGAATGCCTTAACTGCTTCTGGTGATTTTATTCTAACAAAGTTATTTGTCTTTTTGTTTGTAAGTTTTGCTCCCTGTTCATTTGGATCACTGTAAAGACAGGCAAGTGATCACTTACATCAGTCACCAAGAGTCCACTTTTTCTATTCCCATCAAATACATTTATAAAAATATTGTCAATCAGTGTTAAGCTGTCCTTTGTTATTCTGCTAGGTTTTACAATTAGTGGAAAGAAACTCAAGCTAAACATAAGATGAACAAAATCAGTGGTTTTCATGTGATCATCAATCAATGTTGAAGTCACCACAAATCAAGATCACCTTATCATTATGTCTTTCATATAACTCAAAAATGTTCTTATTAAATTGATCAATGCATGATCATGGAGTTCTATAAATACAAATAATTAATATGTTTTTGGATCTTTCAACACTTATTTCAATAGTTACACATTCCATCAGATTGTCAATAGCAGTTGTCATGTCAGCAATCAGCCTACATTTGAGAGAGGACATCACAAACAATACAACACCTCCTCTGTTCATCCTGTTTTGCCAAAACATTTCATATCCCTCTAATCCATCCACTAATTCCTTACTATCACTCAACCAAGTCTCTGAAATTGCTATTATGGTAAACATTTGCTGTATTTGTTTAAGATACTCTTTCATTTTGGAAGTTACTGTAAAGACTCCTGCTGTTGAAATGAATCACAGAAAAGCCTTCCATTTGAACATTTGAATGAAACTGTTCTTCAGTATAATACTCACAGTCCACATTAGAGTCCTGATAGAAGTGAATATCTGGGTCAATGTTCTTTTCTAACTCATAGCATTTATGATCATGAAAGCGAAAGACTTGAATTTTGTGCAGCTCATTTGTTCTTCCATCATGTTGGTTGTCCACACTGTTTCTCTGCACACAGTACACATTGTACACTGTACATTGTCCACACTGTTTCTCTGCACACAGTACACATTGTACACTGTACATTGTCCACACTGTTTCTCTGCACACAGTACACATTGTACACTGTACATTGTCCACACTGTTTCTCTGCACACAGTACACATTGTACACTGTACATTGTCCACACTGTTTCTCTGCACACAGTACACATTGTACACTGTACATTGTCCACACTGTTTCTCTGCACACAGTACACATTGTACACTGTACATTGTCCACACTGTTTCTCTGCACACAGTACACATTGTACACTGTACATTGTCCACACTGTTTCTCTGCACACAGTACACATTGTACACTGTACATTGTCCACACTGTTTCTCTGCACACAGTACACAGCCAACAAGGAACATTTCCCCACAATTCCACTTGTTTATCATCATCATCTTTTTCATTGATATTGTTCAAGTTTCTTCAAGTCTCTGACCACTAATACCCTTGCTTGTTCTGGTGGACCATTCAATCTGATCATTACTTTACAGTTCCTTGTCCATGTGTCCTGGATTCGCTTTCCCTTTTCCAAAGTCCTGGCGTGTCTTGCAATTTCTGCGTTTCTCTTTGTGAGGTGCTCATTTACATACACTCCAGTACCTTTCAAATTTTTTCCCAGCTTAAGCATTTCAATTTGATGTTTTCTACTCACAAAACGGATGATGATGTTGGATCTGTTGTTTTGTTTCAGTGGAATGGTGTGGCATGCAGCTATACTTGAACTGCATACAGGAATATTGAAGAAGTTGCTGACTTGCTGCTCAAGCGTGTGCAGTTCACCTCTTGGTGCACCTCCTCCCTCCTTGTCACCTGCTGTGGTCCTTGCATAGGAGCGGTGGCTTGTCTCAAGCCCAGAAATCACCAGGTCATCCATCCTGGAGTACTGCTCTAGATCGTCCACTCTTCTTTCAAGCTCTTCAATCTTTTTGTCTTTGATTATTGCCTTCAGCTGCTTAATTTCATCAATTAAGTCCAGAAGGCTCGTTTGCTGTTTTGCTGAGTTCCTCTGACATGAAATTCAGAGACTTGTTCACCTCTTCCATTTCTTCTGACAAATTCTTAGTCGCCATTCTTTAGTGAGGAAAAGTACTTTTAGAATCCAGTTGATCTTTCAGAATACTTTCTGATTTCAGACAATCCAGTATTGATGGCTTGTCAGTGCATTGAAGCACATGTCATCAAAAAGTCTCCAACACGTCCAAAATCACAAGAATGATCCGGCAGTTCAATGTTTATCTTCCTTATAAACATGAAGATGTTGCTCTGCTGGATGGTTGTCAACTTATTTTCAAGATTTTTCATGAATTGTTGGAGTTGTGACCCAGTGCATCTAGCCGGCAGCCATCTTGAATCATATATCAGTCAATGATGTATGGACATAGCTCCTAGTCACAAGTGTCTCCAAGATTGTGCATAGTCAAGATTGATTTCAGTGCCAGAAGGCTGATTGATATTGCTGTGATGTCATCATCTAAACACTTGTATCGTGACAGTACATATGGAAGTAAATGTGGTGTGAGTGTGTATGTGTGTGTATATGTACAGTAAATATGAATGTGTGTAAAGGAAGGGCCTTTGTAACTGAATCATATTCGAATATAAATTAGTAAGGACTTACCTCATTATAATATTACATGATTGTGTACGTTTTTATTGAAAAATTTTTACATACACCATTAAGAAAAAAAAACTATTTTTTTTATATCATCACTTTTTTACGGTAAAATTTGGCGACTGACCTACCACTATTGTCATCGTTAATATAGTTCAAGTAGATTTTGAAGTATTTATTTACATTTTAATACATTGTATATTACATGTATATTATTAGATATTACAAAACTTACTCACGCACGGGTTCACCGTACGTGACTGCTCGCTGATTCGAGAAAGCTAAGTATCGTTCTGTGTGCTTTTAATTGTTCTGCAGCTTTCTTTACTACTTCCTAAACATATTTAGTAGTACTATTTAACTTGCAAATCACCCGATCTCTGTCTCACCGGAGCTAGCTAGCTGCTAAGCTAACGCGGAGAAAGGCGGCACCGGTCGTCGGTCGGAAGGAAGCGACTCCCGCACACAGTGACCACGACTTCTCAGAAGACAGCAGGAACTTCACTCGGTGACAGAAAACTCAGCGAGTATGACTTCCTGCGCTTCGTGCACCTTACTCATGGATAGGTTGGCTCTGCTAGAGGGCCGTGTCCGCCAGTTAGAGCAGAGAAATCTCGTAACTTTAGATGTTGCGGACACATCTGCTAGCGTTAGCTGTAGCGAGCTAACTAGCCCAGCTTGTAGTAGTCCTAAGCGACCTACAAGCTACAGTGTACCGGTTGAGACGCATAATAGATTTAGCTCTTTAGCTAGTCCTACACCCCAGTCTACCGGGCACCACACCTTAGTCATAGGAGACTCCATCACCCGAAACATAAAGCTTAGCAAACCAGCCACAATTAAGTGTATTCCCGGGGACAGAGCACCTGACATTGAAGCTAATCTTAGGGAGCTAACTCGCAACAGGCCTAGTAAACACGTACGACAGGCTAATCGCACCACTAGTTATGTGAATATAGTTGTACACGTTGGCTACAATGACACTAGAATGAGACAGAGATTACAAAGAGAAACATAGCCAGGACTTGTGATCTCGCTAGAAAGATGTCCAGGCATCGAGTAATTGTCTCTGGCCCCCTGCCTGCGAGAGGCAATGATGAGAGATATAGCAGATTAGTCTCGCTTAACAAGTGGCTGGCTAGCTTCTGTAGACAACAGGGACTAACGTTTATTGATAATTGGCCCTCTTTCTGGGGCAAACAAGGCTTGCTGATGAGAGACGGCCTTCACCCTAACCAGAAAGGCTCCATCATCTTGGCTAAAAACAGACTACTGTTTAAGTCACACTTGACTAACTACACTAGAGCAAGCCCGGTCACAGGCAATTAGAGCCTGCTAGTCCGGGCGAGGAGTCAGTTAAGCTAGAACTAGCCAGCGCCAGGCTGGATAATCCTTGTACACATAGCAATTCTCTTAGAATAATACACAATCACAATGTTTTTTCTGTTGTGAATGTGTCAGAGGTAGATGTGCATTCTACTGAGGTGGCAAATTATGATGCGTTCAGTTTATCGCAGCATCAAGCAAACAATCTGAAAATTCCCGTCATATCAATTTCTAGATATGGTCAAAACTATTTAAAGTGCACAACGCATAATAAACGCAACATTATTAATATTGCTACTACGGATAATTTCAACAAAAACTTGTCAAAACAGCCCAATACTTATATGGGCTTTTTAAACATAAGATCATTGTCTCCCAAAACGTTATTAGTTTATGAGGTCATTAGAGACAACAATCTTAACGTCATTGGTCTTAGCAAAACCTGGCTCAAACCAGACGATTTTTTTGCGCTAAATGAGGCATCTCCTCCTAACTATACGAATGCACATATTGCCCGTCCCCTCAAAAGGGGTGGGGGGTGGGGGGGTCGCACTAATATACAACGAAAACTTTAACCTTACCCCTAACCTAAATAAATACAAATCGTTTGAGGTGCTTACTATGAGGTCTGTCGCACCGCTGCCTCTCGACCTGGCTGTTATCTACCGCCCCCCAGGGCCCTACTCAGACTTTATCAATGAATTCTCAGAGTTCATTGCTGATCTAGTGACGCACGCCGACAATATAATTATAACGGGGGGCTTTGACATCCATATGAATACCCCATCGGACCCTCAGTGCGTGCCGCTCCAGACTATAATTGATAGCTGTGGTCTTACACAAATAATAAATTAACCTACGCATCGCAACGGTAATACGATAGATCTAGTGCTGGTCAGGGGTGTCACCACCTCCAAAGTTATGGTACTCCCGTATACTAAAGTAATGTCCGATCATTACCTAATAAAATTCGAAGATCTGACTCATTGTCAACAAGCTAATAATAATAATAACTGCTATAGCAGCCGCAACATTAATGCTGCCACAACGATGACTCTTGCTGACCTACTGCCTTCGGTAATGGCACCATTCCCAAATTATGTCGGCTCTATTGATAACCTCACTAACAACTTTGACAATGCCCTGCGCGAAACCATTGATAGTATAGCACCGCTAAAACAAAAAAGGGCCCCTAAAAGGCGCACCCCATGGTTTACAGAAGAAACCAGAGCTCTTAAATTATCATGTAGAAAGTTGGAACGCAAATGGCGCGCGACTAAGCTTGAGGTTTTCCATCAAGCATGGAGTGATAGTTTTATATCGTATAAACACATGCTTACCTTAGCTAAAGCTAAATATTACTCAAATCTCATCCGCCTCAACAAAAACGACCCTAAATTTTTGTTTAGTACAGTAATAATACCTGAGATTTATATAGCGCTTTTTCTAAGTACCCAAAGTCGCATCGCTAACCCAACAAGGGACTCCTCAATAGCTCCACCCACTCGGCAGATGACTATGAATTTCTTTAATAAGAAAATTGAACCCATTAGAAAGGAGATTAAAGACAACGCATCCCAGCTACAACTGGGTTCTATTAACAGATACAACTATCTACGACGGATACTGCAATACAAAATACTCTTTTTGATGAAATAACATTAGAGGAACTATTACAGCGTGTAAGTGGGATACAACAAACATGTTTACTTGACCCACTTCCTGGGAAACTTATCAAGGAGCTTTTTGTATTATTAGGTCCATCAGTGCTAAATATTATAAACTTATCACTTTCCTCTGGCACTGTTCCCCTAGCATTTAAGAAAGCGGTTATTCATCCTCTGCTCAAAAGACCTAACCTCAATCCTGACCTCATGGTAAACTACCGACTGGTGTCCCACCTTCCCTTCATTTCGAAAATCCTCGAAAAAATTGTCGCACAGCAGCTAAATGAACACTTAGTGTCTAACAATCTCTGTGAACCTTTTCAATCCGGTTTCAGGGCAAATCACTCTACGGAGACAGCCCTCGCAAAAATGACTAATGATCTACTGCTAACGATGGATGTCATCTATGTTGCTGCTTCTTGATCTTAGCGCTGCTTTCGATACAATCGATCATATTTTATTACAGCGTATCAAAACACGTATTGGTATGCCAGACTTAGCCTTGTCGTGGTTTAACTCTTATCTTACTGACAGGATGCAATGCGTCTCCCATAATAATGTGACCTCGGACTATGTTAAGGTAACGTGCGGAGTTCCTCAGGGTTCGGTTCTTGGCCCTGCACTCTTTAGTATTTACATGCTGCCGCTAGGTGACATCATACGCAAATACAGTGTTAGCTTTCATTGTTATGCTGATGACACCCAACTCTACATGCCCCTAAAGCTGACCAACACGCCGGATTGTAGTCAGCTGGAGGCGTGTCTTAATGAAATTAAACAATGGATGTCCGCTAACTTCTTGCAACTCAACGCTAAGAAAACGGAAATGCTGATTATCGGTCCTGCTAAACACCGACATTTATTTAATAATACCACCTTAACATTTGACAACCAAACAATTAGACAAGGCGACTCAGTAAAGAATCTGGGTATTATCTTCCACCCAACTCTCTCCTTTGAGTCACACATTAAGAGTGTTACTAAAACCGCCTTCTTTCATCTCCGTAATATAGCTCAAATTTGTTCTATTTTATCCACTAGGGACGCTGAGATCAATATTCATGCGTTCGTTACGTCTCGTCTCGACTACTGTAACGTATTATTTTCAGGTCTCCCTATTTCTAGCATTAAAAGATTACAATTGGTACAAAATGTGGCTGCTAGACTTTTGACAAGAATAAGAAAGTTTGATCATATTACGCCTATACTGGCTCACCTGCACTGGCTTCCTGTGCACTTAAGATGCAACTTTAAGGTTTTACTACTTACGTATAAAATACTACACGGTCTAGCTCCGTCCTATCTTGTCGATTGTATTGTATCATATGTCCCGGCAAGAAATCTGCGTTCAAAGAACTCCGGCTTATTAGTGATTCCCAGAGCCCAAACAAAGTATGCGGGCTATAGAGCGTTTTCTATTGGGGCTCCAGTACTATGGATTGTTCTAGCAGTAACAATTAGAGATGCTACCTCAGTAGAAGCATTTAAGTCCCATCTTAAAACTCATTTGTATACTCTAGCCTTTAAATAGACCCCCTTTTAGACCAGTTGATCTGCAGTTTCTTTTCTGCTCCGCCCTTCTCTCCTTTGGTGACCACAGATGACGCGCTAGCTGTCCAAAGTTGGGACCCAGGGTGGACCACTCATCTGTGCATCAGTTAGGTCAGCAGCACAGAGATGTCTGTCTCCACTCAAGATGATCTCTTGCTGGCCCCACTATGGACTGGACTCTCACACTATTAACTAGATCCACTATGGACTGGACACTCACAATTTTATGCTAGATCCACTCGACTTCCATTGCAACCTTGCTGCTGCTCTCTTGGCCAGGTCTCCCTTGGAAAAGAGATCTTTGATCTCAATGGGATTTTACCTAGTTAAATAAAGGCTAATAATAATAAACATTATCCTCCGAGGTTTCTCATTGTCATCCCATTGGGTTGAGTTTTTTTCTTGCCCTGATGTGGGATCTGAGCCCAGGATGTCGTTGTGGCGTGTGCAGCCCTTTGAGACACTGGTGATTTAGGGCTATATAATGAACTTTGATTGATTGATTATGAATAATGTAATGAACGAATAACATTGTGTGAGAGTTGGTTGTTGTTGCAGTGCATGGTGTAAGAATGATAAATTAGTAACACGAATGAATCAATAAATACATAGATAACAGTGTGTAAGAGTTGTGTAGTGTTATTGCGGTGCATGGTGTCGTAATGATAACACATGATTGAATGAACAAACACATGAAAGAATATATAATGTGTGACGAGACAGCGGGAGAAGAAGACTGCAGAGAGGCGATGATGTCGTTAGCTGTCAGCGTGTTTATTGACAGCTCAGTATGTGAGTGCAGTGTGTGATTAGCTTAAAAGAGATGTAGTGTGACTATGTGCAAGTATTATCTGAGCGTGGTCACCAGAGGGTGTTGAGTGTGCGTGTTGAGATCGAGGCAGAAAAGCAGGCTCGGACATCAGAGGGCAGGCGGATGGTCAAGGACAGGAGCGAGGTCTTAGTCCAGGAAGGCAAGGGGGAATCCAAAGGGGGTCCAGGTAGACGAGATACACAGCTCGACGACGAGGAAGCTGGAGGACGACACAACACGAGAGACGGTGAACACGACGGGAAGGGAACACAGGGAGAGAGAGAGAAGGCTGGAGATGTGTTGGCTTACTGTACTGGGTAGGAGAAGCTACGTTCTGGCACCCGCTGGCTTATGAAGGCTGGTCGCTCATCACGGGCAAGTGTGTTGATTGCAGATCTCTTGCGGAGGCACGCCCGCAGCCGAGAGGGAACCCCCGTTGGTGTGCCCCATGGTACGCTCAAAAGTGTGCACAGCAGGAGGAGAGGCAGCAGGAGTGTGACCAATAACATATTGTGTAAGAGTTGTGTAATGTTGTAGCGGTGCATGGTGTAAGAATGATAAACCATTATTGACCTTGTAAGGGGGGGAGGAGGGGGGCAATAGACCTTGTAGATGACCAAACCCCCCAATATTGACCTTGTATTGTAGATGACCAGACCCCCCAATTTTGACCTTGTAGATGACAAAAACTATGAGGACACAAATTAAATACAACATTGACCTTGTATTGTAGATGACCAGACACCCCCCCCCCCCCACATAAAATAGACCTTGTATTGTAGATGACCAAACCCCCCCCCCAAAATTGACCTTGTATTGTAGATGACCAGACCCCCCCCAAAATTGACCTTGTAGAGGGGGACCCCCCAATAGAGACCTTGTAGATGACAAAAACCATGAGGACACAAATACAATATTGACCTTATTTTGTAGATGACCAGACCCCCCCAAAATTGACCTTTTATTGTAGATGACCAGACCCCCCAAAAATTGACCTTGTAGAGGGGGATCCCCCCAATAGAGACCTTGTAGATGACAAACCATGAGGAGACAAATTAAATACAATATTGACCTTATTTTGTAGCTGACCAGACGCCCCCAAAATTGACCTTGTATTGAAGATTACCAGACCCCCCCCAAAAAAAATTAACCTTGTATTGTAGATGACCTGACCTCCCCCAAAATTGACCTTGTATTGTAGATGACCAGACCCCCCAATTTTGACCTTGTAGATGACAAAAACCATGAGGACACAAATTAAATACAATATTGACCTGGTATTGTAGATGACCAGACACCCCCCCAAAAAAAATGTTTTACCTTGTATTGTAGATGACCAAACCCCCCCCAAAATTGACCTTGTATTGTAGATGACCAGACCCCCCAAAATTGACCTTGTAGAGGGGGACCCCCAATAGAGACCTTGTAGATGACAAAAACCATGAGGACACAAATAAATACAATATTGACCTTATTTTGTAGATGACCAGAGCCCCCCAAAATGAACCTTGTATTGTAGATGACCAGACCCCCCAAAAATTGACCTTGTAGAGGGGGACCCCCCCCCAATAGAGACCTTGTAGATGACAAACCATTAGGAGACAAATTAAATACAATATTGACCTTATTTTGTAGATGACCAGACGCCCCCAAAATTGGCCTTTGTTTGGCCTCCCAGCCGGCCAAACAAAGGCCTCCCAAACAGCCAAACAAAGGCCTCCCAAACAAACAAAGGCCAAAACAGACGGCCAAACAAACACACAAAAGGCCTCCCAGCCGGCCACACAAAAGGCCAAAACAGACGGCCAAACAAACACAAAAAAGGCCTCCCAGTCGGCCAAACAAACAAACCAAGGCCTCCCAGTCGGCCAAACAAACCAAGGCCTCCCAGTCGGCCAAACAAACAAACCAAGGCCTCCCAGTCGGCCAAACAAACCAAGGCCTCCCAGTCGGCCAAACAAACCAAGGCCTCCCAGTCGGCCAAACAAACCAAGGCCTCCCAGTCGGCCAAACAAACAAACCAAGGCCTCCCAGTCGGCCAAACAAACAAACCAAGGCCTCCCAGTCGGCCAAACAAACCAAGGCCTCCCAGTCGGCCAAACAAACCAAGGCCTCCCAGTCGGCCAAACAAACCAAGGCCACCCAGTCGGCCAAACAAACCAAGGCCACCCAGTCGGCCAAACAAACAAACCAAGGCCTCCCAGTCGGCCAAACAAACAAACCAAGGCCTCCCAGTCGGCCAAACAAACAAACCAAGGCCTCCCAGTCGGCCAAACAAACCAAGGCCTCCCAGTCGGCCAAACAAACCAAGGCCTCCCAGTCGGCCAAACAAACCAAGGCCTCCCAGTCGGCCAAACAAACAAACCAAAGCCTCCCAGTCGGCCAAACAAACAAACCAAAGCCTCCCAGTCGGCCAAACAAACAAACCAAAGCCTCCCAGTCGGCCAAACAAACAAACCAAAGCCTCCCAGTCGGCCAAACAAACCAAAGCCTCCCAGTCGGCCAAACAAACAAACCAAAGCCTTCCAGTCGGCCAAACAAACAAACCAAAGCCTCCCAGTCGGCCAAACAAACAAACCAAAGCCTCCCAGCAGGCCAAACAAACAAACCAAGGCTTCCCAGCCCGCCAAACAAACCAAGGCTTCCTAGCCCGCCGGCCAAACAAAGGCTTCCCAGCCGGCCAAACAAACAAAGGCTTCCCAGCCGGCCAAACAAACAAAGGCCTCCCAGCCGGTCAAACAAAGAAAAGTCTCCCAGCCGGCCAAAGAAAAGTCTCCCAGTCGGCCAAACACAAAAAAGGCCAAAACAGACAGCCGGCCAAACACAAAAAAGGCCAAAACAAACAAACCAAGGCCTCCCAGTCGGCCAAACAAACAAACCAAGGCCTCCCAGTCGGCCAAACAAACAAACCAAGGCCTCCCAGTCGGCCAAACAAACAAACCAAGGCCTCCCAGTCGGCCAAACAAACAAACCAAGGCCTCCCAGTCGGCCAAACAAACAAACCAAGGCCTCCCAGTCGGCCAAACAAACCAAGGCCACCCAGTCGGCCAAACAAACAAACCAAGGCCACCCAGTCGGCCAAACAAACAAACCAAGGCCTCCCAGTCGGCCAAACAAACCAAGGCCTCCCAGTCGGCCAAACAAACCAAGGCCTCCCAGTCGGCCAAACAAACCAAGGCCTCCCAGTCGGCCAAACAAACCAAGGCCTCCCAGTCGGCCAAACAAACAAACCAAAGCCTCCCAGTCGGCCAAACAAACAAACCAAAGCCTCCCAGTCGGCCAAACAAACAAACCAAAGCCTCCCAGTCGGCCAAACAAACAAACCAAAGCCTCCCAGTCGGCCAAACAAACAAACCAAAGCCTTCCAGTCGGCCAAACAAACAAACCAAAGCCTCCCAGTCGGCCAAACAAACAAACCAAAGCCTCCCAGCAGGCCAAACAAACAAACCAAGGCTTCCCAGCCCGCCAAACAAACCAAGGCTTCCTAGCCCGCCGGCCAAACAAAGGCTTCCCAGCCGGCCAAACAAACAAAGGCTTCCCAGCCGGCCAAACAAACGAAGGCTTCCCAGCCGGTCAAACAAACAAAGGCCTCCCAGCCAGCCAAAGAAAAGTCTCCCAGTCGG
Organism: Nerophis lumbriciformis; assembly: GCF_033978685.3. NCBI lineage: Eukaryota > Metazoa > Chordata > Actinopteri > Syngnathiformes > Syngnathidae > Nerophis > Nerophis lumbriciformis. The sequence goes on along the minus strand of NW_027316596.1, from coordinate 272,651 downwards.
CCAAACACAAAAAAGGCCAAAACAGACAGCCGGCCAAACACAAAAAAGGCCAAAACAAACAAACCAAGGCCTCCCAGTCGGCCAAACAAACAAACCAAGGCCTCCCAGTCGGCCAAACAAACAAACCAAGGCCTCCCAGTCGGCCAAACAAACAAACCAAGGCCTCCCAGTCGGCCAAACAAACAAACCAAGGCCTCCCAGTCGGCCAAACAAACAAACCAAGGCCTCCCAGTCGGCCAAACAAACCAAGGCCTCCCAGTCGGCCAAACAAACCAAGGCCTCCCAGTCGGCCAAACAAACCAAGGCCTCCCAGTCGGCCAAACAAACCAAGGCCTCCCAGTCGGCCAAACAAACCAAGGCCTCCCAGTCGGCCAAACAAACCAAGGCCTCCCAGTCGGCCAAACAAACAAACCAAAGCCTCCCAGTCGGCCAAACAAACAAACCAAAGCCTCCCAGTCGGCCAAACAAACAAACCAAAGCCTCCCAGTCGGCCAAACAAACAAACCAAAGCCTCCCAGTCGGCCAAACAAACAAACCAAAGCCTCCCAGTCGGCCAAACAAACAAACAAAAGCCTCCCAGTCGGCCAAACAAACAAACCAAAGCCTCCCAGTCGGCCAAACAAACAAACCAAAGCCTCCCAGTCGGCCAAACAAACAAACCAAAGCCTCCCAGCCGGCCAAACAAACAAACCAAGGCTTCCCAGCCTACCAAATAAACAAACCAAGGCTTCTTGGCCCGCCAAACAAACAAAGGCTTCCCAGCCGGCCAAACCAAGGCTTCCCAGCCGGCCAAACAAACAAAGGCTTCCCAGCCGGCCAAACAAACGAAGGCTTCCCAGCCGGTCAATTAAACAAAGGCCTCCCAGCCAGCCAAAGAAAAGTCTCCCAGCCAGCCAAAGAAAAGTCTCCCAGTCGGCCAAACACAAAAAAAGGCCAAAACAGACAGCCGGCCAAACACAAAAAAGGCCAAACACAAAAAAGGCCAAAACAGACGGCCAAACAAACACAAAAAAGGCCTCCCAGCCGGTCAAACAAACAAAGGCCTCCCAGCCAGCCAAAGAAAAGTCTCCCAGCCAGCCAAAGAAAAGTCTCCCAGTCGGCCAAACAGAAAAAAGGCCAAAACAGACGGCCGGCCAAACAGAAAAAAGGCCAAAACAGACGGCCGGCCAAACACAAAAAAGGCCAAAACAGACGGCCAAACAAACACAAAAAAGGCCTCCCAGCCAGCCAAAGAAAAGTCTCCCAGTCGGCCAAACACAAAAAAGGCCTCCCAGTCGGCCAAACAAACAAACCAAGGCCTCCCAGTCGGCCAAACAAACCAAGGCCTCCCAGTCGGCCAAACAAACAAACCAAGGCCTCCCAGTCGGCCAAACAAACCAAGGCCTCCCAGTCGGCCAAACAAACAAACCAAGGCCTCCCAGTCGGCCAAACAAACAAACCAAGGCCTCCCAGTCGGCCAAACAAACAAACCAAGGCCTCCCAGTCGGCCAAACAAACAAACCAAGGCCTCCCAGTCGGCCAAACAAACAAACCAAGGCCTCCCAGTCGGCCAAACAAACAAACCAAAGCCTCCCAGTCGGCCAAACAAACAAACCAAAGCCTCCCAGTCGGCCAAACAAACAAACCAAAGCCTCCCAGTCGGCCAAACAAACAAACCAAAGCCTCCCAGCCGGCCAAACAAACAAACCAAGGCTTCCCAGCCGGCCAAACAAACAAACCAAGGCTTCCCAGCCGGCCAAACAAACAAAGGCTTCCCAGCCGGCCAGCCAAACAAACAAAGGCTTCCCAGCCGGCCAAACAAACAAAGGCTTCCCAGCCGGCCAAATAAACAAACCAAGGCTTCTTGGCCCGCCAAACAAACAAAGGCTTCCCAGCCGGCCAAACCAAGGCTTCCCAGCCGGCCAAACAAACAAAGGCTTCCCAGCCGGCCAAACAAACGAAGGCTTCCCAGCCGGTCAATTAAACAAAGGCCTCCCAGCCAGCCAAAGAAAAGTCTCCCAGCCAGCCAAAGAAAAGTCTCCCAGTCGGCCAAACACAAAAAAAGGCCAAAACAGACAGCCGGCCAAACACAAAAAAGGCCAAACACAAAAAAGGCCAAAACAGACGGCCAAACAAACACAAAAAAGGCCTCCCAGCCGGTCAAACAAACAAAGGCCTCCCAGCCAGCCAAAGAAAAGTCTCCCAGCCAGCCAAAGAAAAGTCTCCCAGTCGGCCAAACAGAAAAAAGGCCAAAACAGACGGCCGGCCAAACAGAAAAAAGGCCAAAACAGACGGCCGGCCAAACACAAAAAAGGCCAAAACAGACGGCCAAACAAACACAAAAAAGGCCTCCCAGCCAGCCAAAGAAAAGTCTCCCAGTCGGCCAAACACAAAAAAGGCCTCCCAGTCGGCCAAACAAACAAACCAAGGCCTCCCAGTCGGCCAAACAAACCAAGGCCTCCCAGTCGGCCAAACAAACAAACCAAGGCCTCCCAGTCGGCCAAACAAACCAAGGCCTCCCAGTCGGCCAAACAAACAAACCAAGGCCTCCCAGTCGGCCAAACAAACAAACCAAGGCCTCCCAGTCGGCCAAACAAACAAACCAAGGCCTCCCAGTCGGCCAAACAAACAAACCAAGGCCTCCCAGTCGGCCAAACAAACAAACCAAGGCCTCCCAGTCGGCCAAACAAACAAACCAAAGCCTCCCAGTCGGCCAAACAAACAAACCAAAGCCTCCCAGTCGGCCAAACAAACAAACCAAAGCCTCCCAGTCGGCCAAACAAACAAACCAAAGCCTCCCAGCCGGCCAAACAAACAAACCAAGGCTTCCCAGCCGGCCAAACAAACAAACCAAGGCTTCCCAGCCGGCCAAACAAACAAAGGCTTCCCAGCCGGCCAGCCAAACAAACAAAGGCTTCCCAGCCGGCCAAACAAACAAAGGCTTCCCAGCCGGCCAAACAAACAAAGGCCTCCCAGCCAGCCAAAGAAAAGTCTCCCAGCCAGCCAAAGAAAAGTCTCCCAGTCGGCCGAACACAAAGAAGGCCAAAACAGACGGCCGGCCAAACACAAAAAAGGCCAAAACAGACGGCCAAACAAACAAACCAAGGCCTCCCAGTCGGCCAAACAAACAAACCAAGGCCTCCCAGTCGGCCAAACAAACAAACCAAGGCCTCCCAGTCGGCCAAACAAACAAACCAAGGCCTCCCAGTCGGCCAAACAAACAAACCAAGGCCTCCCAGTCGGCCAAACAAACAAACCAAGGCCTCCCAGTCGGCCAAACAAACAAACCAAGGCCTCCCAGTCGGCCAACCAAACAAACAAAGGCTTCCCAGCCGGCCAAAACAAACAAAGGCTTCCCAGCCGGCCAAACAAACAAAGGCCTCCCAGCCAGCCAAAGAAAAGTCTCCCAGCCAGCCAAAGAAAAGTCTCCCAGTCGGCCGAACACAAAGAAGGCCAAAACAGACGGCCGGCCAAACACAAAAAAGGCCAAAACAGACGGCCAAACAAACAAACCAAGGCCTCCCAGTCGGCCAAACAAACAAACCAAGGCCTCCCATTCGGCCAAACAAACAAACCAAGGCCTCCCAGTCGGCCAAACAAACAAACCAAGGCCTCCCAGTCGGCCAAACAAACAAACCAAGGCCTCCCAGTCGGCCAAACAAACAAACCAAGGCCTCCCAGTCGGCCAAACAAACAAACCAAGGCCTCCCAGTCGGCCAAACAAACAAACCAAGGCCTCCCAGTCGGCCAAACAAACACACAAAAGGCCTCCCAGTCGGCCAAACAAACACACAAAAGGCCTCCCAGCCGGCCAAACAAACACACAAAAGGCCAAAACAGACGGCCAAACAAACACACAAAAGGCCAAAACAGACGGCCAAACAAACACACAAAAGGCCTCCCAGACGGCCAAACAAACACAAAAAAGGCCAAAACAGACGGCCAAACAAAAACTAAACAAAGGCCTCGCAGCCTGTCCAACAAACAAAGGCCTCCCAGCCGGTCAAACAAACAAAGGCCTCCCAGTCGGCCAAACAAACAAACCAAGGCCTCCCAGTCGGCCAAACAAACAAACCAAGGCCTCCCAGTCGGCCAAACAAACACACCAAGGCCTCCCAGTCGGCCAAACAAACACACCAAGGCCTCCCAGTCGGCCAAACAAACACACCAAGGCCTCCCAGCCGGCCAAACAAACACACAAAAGGCCAAAACAGACGGCCAAACAAACACACAAAAGGCCAAAACAGACGGCCAAACAAACACACAAAAGGCCAAAACAGACGGCCAAACAAACACACAAAAGGCCAAAACAGACGGCCAAACAAACACACAAAAGGCCTCCTAGACGGCCAAACAAACACAAAAAAGGCCAAAACAGACGGCCAAAAAAAAACTAAACAAAGGCCTCGCAGCCTGTCCAACAAACAAAGGCCTCCCAGCCGGTCAAACAAACAAAGGCCTCCCAGCCAGCCAAAGAAAAGTCTCCCAGCTAGCCAAAGAAAAGTCTCCCAGTCGGCCAAACACAAAAAAGGCCAAACACAAAAAAGGCCAAAACAGACGGCCAAACAAACACAAAAAAGGCCTCCCAGTCGGCCAAACAAACAAACCAAGGCCTCCCAGTCGGCCAAACAAACAAACCAAGGCCTCCCAGTCGGCCAAACAAACCAAGGCCTCCCAGTCGGCCAAACAAACAAACCAAGGCCTCCCAGTCGGCCAAACAAACAAACCAAGGCCTCCCAGTCGGCCAAACAAACCAAGGCCACCCAGTCGGCCAAACAAACAAACCAAGGCCTCCCAGTCGGCCAAACAAACCAAGGCCTCCCAGTCGGCCAAACAAACCAAGGCCTCCCAGTCGGCCAAACAAACCAAGGCCTCCCAGTCGGCCAAACAAACCAAGGCCTCCCAGTCGGCCAAACAAACCAAGGCCTCCCAGTCGGCCAAACAAACCAAGGCCTCCCAGTCGGCCAAACAAACCAAGGCCTCCCAGTCGGCCAAACAAACAAACCAAAGCCTCCCAGTCGGCCAAACAAACAAACCAAAGCCTCCCAGTCGGCCAAACAAACAAACCAAGGCTTCCCAGCCAGCCAAACAAACAAACCAAGGCTTCCCAGCCGGCCAAACAAACAAACAAACCAAGGCTTCCCAGCCCGCCAAACAAACAAAGGCTTCCCAGCCGGCCAAACAAACAAAGGCTTCCCAGCCGGCCAAACAAACAAAGGCTTCCCAGCCGGCCAAACAAACAAAGGCTTCCCAGCCGGCCAAACAAACAAAGGCTTCCCAGCCGGCCAAACAAACAAAGGCTTCCCAGCCGGCCAAACAAACAAAGGCCTCCCAGCCAGCCAAAGAAAAGTCTCCCAGTCGGCCAAACACAAAAAAGGCCAAAACAGACGGCCGGCCAAACACAAAAAAGGCCAAAACAGACAGCCGGCCAAACACAAAAAAGGCCAAAACAGACGGCCGGCCAAACACAAAAAAGGCCAAAACAGACGGCCGGCCAAACAAACAAACCAAGGCCTCCCAGTCGGCCAAACAAACAAACCAAGGCCTCCCAGTCGGCCAAACAAACAAACCAAGGCCTCCCAGTCGGCCAAACAAACAAACCAAGGCCTCCCAGTCGGCCAAACAAACAAACCAAGGCCTCCCAGTCGGCCAAACAAACAAACCAAGGCCTCCCAGTCGGCCAAACAAACAAACCAAAGCCTCCCAGTCGGCCAAACAAACCAAGGCCTCCCAGTCGGCCAAACAAACCAAGGCCTCCCAGTCGGCCAAACAAACCAAGGCCTCCCAGTCGGCCAAACAAACCAAGGCCTCCCAGTCGGCCAAACAAACCAAGGCCTCCCAGTCGGCCAAACAAACCAAGGCCTCCCAGTCGGCCAAACAAACAAACCAAAGCCTCCCAGTCGGCCAAACAAACAAACCAAAGCCTCCCAGTCGGCCAAACAAACAAACCAAAGCCTCCCAGTCGGCCAAACAAACAAACCAAAGCCTCCCAGCCGGCCAAACAAACAAACCAAAGCCTCCCAGCCGGCCAAACAAACAAACCAAAGCCTCCCAGCCGGCCAAACAAACAAACCAAAGCCTCCCAGCCGGCCAAACAAACAAACCAAGGCTTCCAAGCCGGCCAAACAAAGGCTTCCCAGCCGGCCAAACAAACAAAGGCTTCCCAGCCGGCCAAACAAACAAAGGCTTCCCAGCCGGCCAAACAAACACACAAAAGGCCAAAACAGACGGCCAAACAAACACACAAAAGGCCTCCTAGACGGCCAAACAAACACAAAAAAGGCCAAAACAGACGGCCAAAAAAAAACTAAACAAAGGCCTCGCAGCCTGTCCAACAAACAAAGGCCTCCCAGCCGGTCAAACAAACAAAGGCCTCCCAGCCAGCCAAAGAAAAGTCTCCCAGCTAGCCAAAGAAAAGTCTCCCAGTCGGCCAAACACAAAAAAGGCCAAACACAAAAAAGGCCAAAACAGACGGCCAAACAAACACAAAAAAGGCCTCCCAGTCGGCCAAACAAACAAACCAAGGCCTCCCAGTCGGCCAAACAAACAAACCAAGGCCTCCCAGTCGGCCAAACAAACAAACCAAGGCCTCCCAGTCGGCCAAACAAACAAACCAAGGCCTCCCAGTCGGCCAAACAAACAAACCAGGCCTCCCAGTCGGCCAAACAAACCAAGGCCACCCAGTCGGCCAAACAAACAAACCAAGGCCACCCAGTCGGCCAAACAAACCAAGGCCTCCCAGTCGGCCAAACAAACCAAGGCCTCCCAGTCGGCCAAACAAACCAAGGCCTCCCAGTCGGCCAAACAAACCAAGGCCTCCCAGTCGGCCAAACAAACCAAGGCCTCCCAGTCGGCCAAACAAACCAAGGCCTCCCAGTCGGCCAAACAAACCAAGGCCTCCCAGTCGGCCAAACAAACCAAGGCCTCCCAGTCGGCCAAACAAACAAACCAAAGCCTCCCAGTCGGCCAAACAAACAAACCAAAGCCTCCCAGTCGGCCAAACAAACAAACCAAGGCTTCCCAGCCAGCCAAACAAACAAACCAAGGCTTCCCAGCCGGCCAAACAAACAAACAAACCAAGGCTTCCCAGCCCGCCAAACAAACAAAGGCTTCCCAGCCGGCCAAACAAACAAAGGCTTCCCAGCCGGCCAAACAAACAAAGGCTTCCCAGCCGGCCAAACAAACAAAGGCTTCCCAGCCGGCCAAACAAACAAAGGCTTCCCAGCCGGCCAAACAAACAAAGGCTTCCCAGCCGGCCAAACAAACAAAGGCCTCCCAGCCAGCCAAAGAAAAGTCTCCCAGTCGGCCAAACACAAAAAAGGCCAAAACAGACGGCCGGCCAAACACAAAAAAGGCCAAAACAGACAGCCGGCCAAACACAAAAAAGGCCAAACACAAAAAAGGCCTCCCAGCCAGCCAAAGAAAAGTCTCCCAGCCAGCCAAAGAAAAGTTTCCCAGTCGGCCAAACACAAAAAAGGCCAAAACAGACGGCCGGCCAAACAAACAAACCAAGGCCTCCCAGTCGGCCAAACAAACAAACCAAGGCCTCCCAGTCGGCCAAACAAACAAACCAAGGCCTCCCAGTCGGCCAAACAAACAAACCAAGGCCTCCCAGTCGGCCAAACAAACAAACCAAGGCCTCCCAGTCGGCCAAACAAACAAACCAAAGCCTCCCAGTCGGCCAAACAAACCAAGGCCTCCCAGTCGGCCAAACAAACCAAGGCCTCCCAGTCGGCCAAACAAACCAAGGCCTCCCAGTCGGCCAAACAAACCAAGGCCTCCCAGTCGGCCAAACAAACCAAGGCCTCCCAGTCGGCCAAACAAACCAAGGCCTCCCAGTCGGCCAAACAAACCAAGGCCTCCCAGTCGGCCAAACAAACCAACCAAAGCCTCCCAGTCGGCCAAACAAACAAACCAAAGCCTCCCAGTCGGCCAAACAAACAAACCAAAGCCTCCCAGTCGGCCAAACAAACAAACCAAAGCCTCCCAGCCGGCCAAACAAACAAACCAAAGCCTCCCAGCCGGCCAAACAAACAAACCAAAGCCTCCCAGCCGGCCAAACAAACAAACCAAAGCCTCCCAGCCGGCCAAACAAACAAACCAAGGCTTCCAAGCCGGCCAAACAAAGGCTTCCCAGCCGGCCAAACAAACAAAGGCTTCCCAGCCGGCCAAACAAACAAAGGCTTCCCAGCCGGCCAAACAAACAAAGGCTTCCCAGCCGGCCAAACAAACAAAGGCTTCCCAGCCGGTCAAACAAACAAAGGCTTCCCAGCCTTCCAAACAAACAAACATACAAAGGCCTCCCAGCCGGCCAAACAATACTTGAATTTCAGTGCAAATTCAAGTATTTCTATATACACAAACATTTTTTAATTTAGTGCAAATTCAAGTATTTCTATATACACAAACATTTTTTAATTTAGTGCAAATTCAAGTATTTCTCTATCTATACACAAATACATACATATATACACACTCTTGAATTTGCACTGTAATTCAAGAATTTCTAGATATACAAGACATACATATATATAAAAGAAATGTATATATAGAAATACTTGAATTTGCACTGAAATTTAAGAATTTCTATATATAAAACAAATTTATATATAGAAATACTTGAATTTGCACTGAAACTCAAGAATGAATATATATAACAAATGTATATATAGAAATACCTGAATTTGCACTGAAATTCAAGAATGAATATATATATATAACAAATGTATATATAGAAATACCTGAATTTGCACTGAAATTCAAGAATGAATATATATATAACAAATGTATATATAGAAATACCTGAATTTGCACTGAAATTCAAGAATGAATATATATATAACAAATGTATATATAGAAATACCTGAATTTGCACTGAAATTCAAGAATGAATATATATATATATATATAACAAATGTATATATAGAATACCTGAATTTGCACAGAAATTCAAGAATGAATATATATATATATATATAACAAATGTATATATAGAATACCTGAATTTGCACAGAAATTCAAGAATGAATATATATATATATATGATATATATAGAAATATCTGAATTTGCACTGAAATTCAAGAATGAATATATATATATATGATATATATAGAAATATCTGAATTTGCACTGAAATTCAAGAATGAATATATATATATATATATATATATAGACATATCTGAATTTGCACTGAAATTCAAGAATGAATATATATATAACAAATGTATATATAGAAATACCTGAATTTGCACTGAAATTCAAGAATATATATATATATGATATATATAGAAATATCTGAATTTGCACTGAAATTCAAGAATGAATATATATATATATATATATATATGATATATATATAGAAATATCTGAATTTGCACTGAAATTCAAGAATATATATGTATGATATATATAGAAATACCTGAATTTGCACTGAAATTCAAGAATGAATATATATATATGATATATATAGAAATACCTGAATTTGCACTGATATTCATGAATATATATATATATAGAAATACCTGAATTTGCACTGATATTCAAGAATGAATATATATATATATAGAAATACCTGAATTTGCACTGATATTCAAGAATGAATATATATATATATAGAAATACCTGAATTTGCACTGATATTCAAGAATATACACACATATACACATATACACATATACACACATACACACATACACACATACACACATACACACATACACACATACACACATACACACATACACACATACACACATACACACATACACACATACATACATACATACATATACACACACACACACAGGCTAAGGCTCATAGAAAAGACGGAACACTTCCTAAGAAGGATGCGGTGGAAAGCACATTTTTTCCTGCACCCTGAAACAAAAAGGAACGCAAAAGAAAACTTACGGATTCAAATCTACCAAGAACCCACCCACAGTTGAGGAACTAAAGGATTTTGAGAACGACATGCTCAAAATGATACAATCAGTCAAATTCAAGCCAGTCCGCAACCCACTCCTCACCAAGCTGAAAAATGACAAGGAGCGCATCAAGAAAGTAAACAACCTCATCATAGCTGCCGATAAAACCAAACTTCTACAGAATGGACATACCAGAACATAACACCTTACTGGACAGAAGCATCACCAAATCATACAAAAAAGCACAACCCAACACTTTACAGAACATCCACCTGGAAAATAAAAGGATTGCGGCTGAACTGGACATTGAGGACAGGGTGGACGCCACAGCCAACAAGGAAGCCTTCATCACATTGAAGGACCACAAACCCAACTTCGCAAATAACCCAACATGCCGACTAATAAACCCAACTAAATCTGAAATAGGAAAAATCAGCAAAATAATCCTGGACAGAGTCAACACAAAAATCAAGGACAAAACACCACTCAACCAATGGAGAAATACAGCAGCAGTAATCAAATGGTTCAACAACATCAAAGACAAACAGCACAACTTTATCTCCTTCGATATCGAAGAATTTTACCCTTCCATCACGCAAGACCTACTGACTCAAGCACTAGACTTCGCCTCAATCACAGGCAACGAAAGAAACATCATCCACGCAAAAAACTCCATACTCATCCACAACAGTACACCATGGCAAAAAAAGAACAATTCAACATTTGACGTCACTATGGGAAGTTTTGACGGAGCAGAAACGTGTGAACTCGTTGGGAGTTTCCTCCTCTCCCAGCTCGCTAGCCTCAACCTTGGTATTTACCGTGATGACGGACTGGCAGTGTGTCGCGCCTCGCTAAGGAGCAGCGAGAATACCAAGAAGCGCATATGCCAAATTTTCAAAGAGAGCGGGCTACGGATCACGATTGAAGCCAACAAGCACACAGTCACCTTCCTCGACGTCACTTTCAACCTGAGAAATAACAGCTACCAACCATTCACGAAATCCAACACAACACTCCAATACGTGCACCATGACAGCAACCACCCACCCACCACCACGAAAAGAATACCTACCGGAATTAATAAAAGGCTATCGATGCTGTCATCTAGCAAAGCTGAATTTGACCAAGCAACCCCCCCTACCAAAAAGCCCTTGATGAAAGCGGATACAATTTCACCCTCACCTATGAACCCACGCCGAAACCAACCAAAAAAGAACAGAAAACGAAACATCTGGTACAACCCCCCATACAGCAAAAACGTTTCAACTAAAATTGGCCACAAATTCCTCACTCTGATTGACAAACACTTCCCCAAAGGCAACACCCTAAGAAAAGTATTCAACAAGAACAACATTAAATTGAGCTACAGCTGTATGAACAATATACGACAAATTATCTCAAACCACAACAAAACAATTGCAAATGAGCCGTCGGCCCCCGGACAGAGCGACCCCAAAACCAACAAAGGCTGCAACTGCCGCAAGAAACCTGATTGCCCTCTCAACGGGGGGTGCTTACAAACATCAGTTGTTTACCAATCTAAGGTAACACGCAAGGACATTAACACATCCGACACATATGTAGGATTAACCGAGGGAGAGTTTAAAACCAGATGGAACAATCACAAGGCTTCTTTCAGGAACTAAAACCTGCGGAATACCACAGAACTCAGCAAACACATTCGGGACCTCAAAGACAATAATGTTGAATATTCAATAACATGGCAAATTCTTGCATCCAGCACACCTTACAATAGTGGTAATAAAAGATGCAACCTATGCTTGAAAGAGAAACTGTTTATTATTTACCGTCCAGACCTGTCATCCCTCAACAAGCGCAGCGAAATTGTATCAGCATGCCGCCACAGACGGAAACACCTCCTAGGTAACACATGAGCCAATCACCACGCCCCTACGCCAGCCTGTACCCACCCACTCTGTGCCCTATATAAACCATGGTAGGTGAATGCTCCCATTAAAATCTCCTGATGATTGAGGGAACCCCTCATGAAACAGGCCTGTAGAGAAGTAGTCTTGTGATTTTTTTTCCCCACACACATACAAAAGAAATGTATGTATATAGAAATACTTGAATCTGCACTGATATTCAAGAATTTCTATATATAACAAATATATGTATATAGAAATACTTGAATCTGCACTGATATTCAAGAATTTCTATATATAACAAATATATATATTTCTATATATAACACATATATATATATATATATATAACATATATATATATATAATATATATATATATATATCAAAATACCTGAATTTGCACTGATATTCAAGAATTTATATATATATATATATATATATATATATATATATATATATATATATATATATATATATAATAAATATATATACATAGAAATACCTGAATTTGCACTGAAATTCAAGTATTTCTTATGTGTACATCTACACACGAGAGGGGCAGCATGGCGTAGTGGGTAGAGCAACCGTGCCAGAAACCTGAGGGTTGCAGGTTCGCTCCCCGCCTCTTACCATCCAAAAATCGCTGCCATTGTGTCCTTGGGCGGGACACTTCACCCTTTGCCCCCGGTGCCACTCACACCGGTGAATTGAATGACAGGTGGTGGTCGGAGGGGCCGTTGGCGCAAATTGCAGCCACGCTTCCGTCAGTCTACCCCAGGGCAGCTGTGGCTATGAAAGTAGCTTACCACCACCAGGTGTGAACGAATGATGGGTTCTACATGTAAAGCGACTTTGGGTACTTAGAAAAGCGCTATATAAATCCCAGTTATTATTACATACACACATAAAAACACTTTAATTTCAGTGCTTCTCCCGGAACAACCATTCTCCCGAATTTCCATCCGGCCCTGAGTGAGGACAGCCTGTCGTCACGTCCGCTTTTTGTGCCGACCTCGTCACGTTATAACATCTACGGCTTTTGGAGCTCAGTGCACCAACTGCACACACAAGAAGGAGACTATTATATATGTCTCTGTTATCCATAGGTTTATCTATAACCCATAAAGTAGGAAGGCACGGAGCTATTTCTCAGCGTGTGTTTATTCCAGCCGGCACGTTAACACACTGACACAACATCCAGATTCCCATCATGCATTGCTTCAAAAGTACGGCAAGTAGTGATGTCCAAACAAAGACTGACAATAGAACGAGGATGGACAATTCAACCCTAAACTCACTCCTTTCCCGCAAATTAAATTTCACCTATGCTACTTCAAAGGCTGTGCTACTGGCTGCAAAGCATTGCACTTTAAAATACAACAATGAGTAGAGGAGTGTTGTGTATGTATATATATGTAAATTATATTAATTATTATATGTATAAGGAATACTTGAATTTGCATTGAAATTCAAGTATATCTTTTGTGTATATATATATAAATAAAATAAATACTTTAATTTCAGTGCAAATTCAAGTATTTCTTATATATAATAAAAGAAATACTTGAATTTCAGTGCAAATTCAAGTATTTCTTATATATACACATACATATATATACACACACACACACAAACACTACTCGTTGTATTTGAAAGTGCAATGCTTTGCAGCCAGTAGCACAGCCTTTGAAGGAGCATAGGTGAAATTTAATTTGCGGGAAAGGAGTGAGTTCAGGGTTGAATTGTCCATCCTCATTCTATTCTGTCAGTCTTTGTTTGGACATCACTACTTGCCGTACTTTTGAAGCAATGCATGATGGGAATCTGGATGTTGTGTCAGTGTGTTAACGTGCCGGCTGGAATAAACACACGCTGAGAAATAGCTCCGTGCCTTCCTACTTTATGGGTTATAGATAAACCTATGGATAATACAGACATATATAATAGTCTCCTTCTTGTGTGTGCAGTTGGTGCACTGAGCTCCAAAAGCCGTAGATGTTTTAACGTGACGAGGCCGGCACGAAAAGCGGACATGACAGGCTGTCCTCACTCAAGCCCGGCTGGAAATCGAGAGAAATTCGGGAGAATGGTTGTTCCGGGAGAAGCACTGAAATTCAAGTATTTTTTATGTGTACATCTACATACACATATACACATAAGAAATACTTGAATTTCAGTGCTTCTCCCGGAACAACCATTCTCACAAATTTCCATCCGGCCCTGAGTGAGGACAGCCTGTCGTCACGTCCGCTTTTCGTGCCGGCCTCGTCACGTTATAACATCTACGGCTTTTGGAGCTCAGTGCACCAACTGCACACACAAGAAGGAGACTATTATATATGTCTCTGTTATCCATAGGTTTATCTATAACCCATAAAGTAGGCAGGCACGGAGCTATTTCTCAGCGTGTGTTTATTCCAGCCGGCACGTTAACACACTGACACAACATCCAGATTCCCATCATGCATTGCTTCAAAAGTACGGCAAGTAGTGATGTCCAAACAAAGACTGACAGAATAGAACAAGGATGGACAATTCAACCCTGAACTCACTCCTTTCCTGCAAATTAAATTTCACCTATGCTACTTCAAAGGCTGTGCTACTGGCTGCAAAGCATTGCACTTTCAAATACAACAATGAGTAGGAGTGTTGTGTATGTATATATGTATATTATATTAAAAATATTATTATTATTATTATTATTATTATATGTATAAGGAATACTTGAATTTGCATTGAAATTCAAGTATATATTTTGTGTATATATATATAAATAAAATAAATACTTGAATTTCAGTGCAAATTCAAGTATTTCTTATATATAATAAAAGAAATACTTGAATTTCAGTGCAAATTCAAGTATTTCTTATATATACATACATATACACACACACACACTCTACTCATTGTTGTATTTGAAAGTGCAATGCTTTGCAGCCAGTAGCACAGCCTTTGAAGTAGCATAGGTGAAATTTAATTTGCGGGAAAGGAGTGAGTTCAGGGTTGAATTGTCCATCCTCATTCTATTCACTGTCAGTCTTCGTTTGGACATCACTACTTGCCGTACTTTTGAAGCAATGCATGATGGGAATCTGGATGTTGTGTCAGTGTGTTAACGTGCCGGCTGGAATAAACACACGCTGAGAAATAGCTCCGTGCCTTCCTACTTTATGGGTTATAGATAAACCTATGGATAACAGAGACATATATAATAGTCTCCTTCTTGTGTGTGCAGTTGTGCACTGAGCTCCAAAAGCCGTAGATGTTATAACGTGACTGGGCCGGCACAAAAAGCGGACATGATGACACCTACAACATATTAAATAAAAACATAGAAAAAACTAGCAGCAGCGGTAAAGTTTAGATCCATGAAGGAAAGAAGTGAATGAATGTTTATAACTGAATACATTCACATATGCATACACATTTGTTTTCTTTTTTTCTTAATGAAGTAACGTTTATGACAACCTTTATCCAAAACACAATATAGAAGAGATATACCATAATTCATAAGTTTTTTTTTTGTTTGTTTTTTTAAAACGCTTACAAAAAAGTCGGACCCCAAAAATGTACTGTGGGACCCCATTTTGAAAATTCCTAGCGCAAACACTGCTGTCAGAGGAGAAAACTGCTGTATTTAAATAAATATTTATAAAGCAAGTTCGAGTATTGGCAAATTTCCACCTAGTCCCGGCCTTGGCACGCATATACGTGTCCTCTTTTTGGGATTTCACAATATGGTCAGCCTAATTAAAGCAGCTAAGCACAAGATAGAAGCAACCCTTGACTAACACCCTCCCCCTTACACCTCCACGGATCCTAAATAACCAAATGTTAATCAAACGGATTTCTAATGTATATAATTGTTGTTCTTATGCTATCTGAACTCACTATGTTCTCCTCATCCCACCCCCCGGATTGTAAATCATTCAATGTATATACTCTGATTAACTTGTGCGATGACTGTATTATGATGATAGTACATATATATTTGTGCCATGAATTGATTACGACTTAAACAAGTTGAAAAACTTATCCGGGTGTTACCATTTAGTGGTCAATTGTACGGAATATGTACTTAACTGTACAATCTACTAATAACAGTTTCAATCAATCAATCAATAGAAAGCACACGATAGAAAGCATCAACACAAACAGTAGAAAGCAAGTGAAAAAGAGCAAAGTATAACTCACTGTGAACAAAACCCGTCCGATCCACATCCGTCACAAAAGAATAATGATGAAGCGCCGAAGGAGGAACTCGGGTGGAACTAAATAGAACTAATTAAACGAGCAACAGGTGTGCTCACAGCTGTAGACACGGAGCAGATAGTAAAAGTGCCGTAAAAGACAGAGAGCAAACAGGAAACAGTAACAAAACAAGAGCACCAGGACAGGAAGTGATTTCAAACACAGTAAAAGCAAATATAACCAAAGTGTCAGTAGCACTTCTGACACACATATATATATATATATATATATATATATATATATATATATATATATATATATATATATATATATATATATATATATATATATATATATATATATATATATATACATATATTAGACCGAGACGTTATTTTGCGGCCCTCACCTTAATAGGAAAGTGTAATGTTAGTGCGAGTTTTACATGAATGGCGCTTGACAGCGTTGTGTGCGGAGCTGAAGGAATCTACCAATCACGGTGTGGTATATGGCTCTCGAGGGCCGGACATTGACGTCACTTGCGTGATGCAAACAGAGAAAGGTTCTAAATAAAGTATTCTATTTAAGTTACTTTGAATTTACAACCCCCTGGCGCTGCTTTGTACTGTTTTTGTATTTACTTTGATTATTATTTTCAACTGTTTGTTAATGTTGAAATTTATAAATAAAGGTTTATATATAAAAAAGGTTTTAAATAAAGTGGTCCTCGTGTAAAACTGGAGCCTCCGTGTTTGTTATTGTAACCGAGGGTTTATATATGTCGCCTATACTGTATGAAACTACAAAATAACAAACACGGAGGCTCTAGTTTTACACGAGGACCACTTTATTTCCTTTCTTTCAAAAACCTCCGCTTCACCCAACGTGTCACCTTTTCCGCTCTTAGGGCCTTCAAAATAAGAGCTCAAGGCATATACTGTATAACAGCTTATAACAGGAATTTAACATCACAAAGAGGCAAGCCCGTAAAAATAAGTTACATACCTCCCCTCCTACAAAAGCAAACGTCCTTGTTTCAACACAGCAACAGGATAAGTGCAAAAACAACACAGGCAGTTCAAACAAAAAACATAAACCTTTCCCCCCAAATATACAGAGCCTCACACACACAACAACAACAACAACAACAACAACAACAAAAATGTAACCGAGGGTTTATGTATGTCGCCTATACTGTATAAAACTACAAAATAATGTAGCCTATTTTTATGGGCTTGCCTCTTTGTAATGTTAAGTTCCTGTTGTAAGTACCATTTACCATTTAAGCTGTTATACAGTATATGCCTTGAGCTCTTATTTTGAAGGCCCTAAGAGCGGAAGTGGTGACACGTTGAGTGGAGCGGAGGTTTTAAAAGGAAGAATATAAATTGGTCCTCGTGTAAAAGTGGAGCCTCCGTGTTTGTTATTTTGTACTTTTATACAGTATAGGCGACATTTATAAAAACCTCCGCTCCACTCAACGTGTCACCACTTCCGCTCTTAGGGCCTTCAAAATAAGGGCTCAATGCATATACTGTATAACAGCTTATAACAGGAACTTCCATCCATCCATTTCCTACCGCTTGTCCCTTTTGGGGTCGCGGGGGTGCTGGAGCCTATCTCAGCTGCATTCGGGCGAAAGGCGGGATACACCCTGGACAAGTCGTCATCTCATCGCAGGTAGAACAGGAACTTAACATCACAAAATGAAAGAGGCTCCGCCCCCTTCCTTCTTTCTTTGTGGACACGCCTACTTTGGTCATGTTCACTTTCATAACGTGTCTTCATGAAGAATGACAGACGTTTATCTTCATCTCAGGACAAAAGTAAACACTCCAAAAGTGTACTTCTCCAAAACACAGAAAAAGTACTTGATCATTTCTTCCTTTACTAGTACTTGACAAAGTCGCTTGGAAGTAGGAGTACATCAACACAAGTACCTTGCTAAAATTAACACTCTTTATTAAATTGCAGTATATTCACGTATTTGTTACGGAACATTCAAGTACAAAATGTAAATCAAACATACATTTAGTTATAACATTCTCTTTTTATTACATAATATCAACATTTATTTACATTCAGATATTTAATGATCACACATTCTGTTATTTATTACATTTATTGTTATTTATTCTTTGAAATTAAGCATTCATTCATTCATTCATGTATTCTCAACATGCATATATAAGTAACGGCGTGGCGCAGTGGAAGAGTGGCCGTGCGCGACCCGAGGGTCCCTGGTTCAATCCCCACCTAGTACCAACCTCGTCATGTCCGTTGTGTCCTGAGCAAGACACTTCACCCTTGCTCCTGATGGGTGCTGGTTAGCGCCTTTCATGGCAGCTCCCTCCATCAGTGTGTGAATGTGTGTGTGAATGGGTAAATGTGGAAGTAGTGTCAAAGCGCTTTGAGTACCTTGAAGGTAGAAAAGCGCTATACAAGTACAACCCATTTATCATTTATTTATTACATTGTTTTTATTGTACACAGTAGTCATTTTCTACCTTTAAGTACTTATTACTATGATTACTGTTAATAAGTGAAGGGAAAGCAGGTGCCTTGCCCAAGGATACATCGGCAGTGACTCAGATGGCAGAAGCGGGGATCGAACCTGGAACCCTCGAGTTGCTCCACCACCCGAGCCACGCTTTTACTTTCCCCATTAGCATATTATTACTACTATTATTGCTAGTATTACCATTAAAATGTGTTTTTTCTTCAATCTTCATCTTGGGAGTTCTTGTCCTGCAGTGAAAATGCAAAGAAAAAGCAACAACAAAAATCCACCTTGTTTGTTATTTGTCAACAAAAGCAAAGAAAAAAAGTTATTTTTGCTGGTGTAAGAATAAAAAGAAGACGTTTTTTAAAATGTGTTTTCATTAAAAACAGTTAGAAACGTATTTTATTTTGGTGACAACAGACTGGACAACTTTGGTTTTGTTAGAACAAACATATAAAAATAGAAGACGGACATTCTTTACAGTATTTCTTTTTCTACAGTGACATGAAAGTAAACGATGTAACAACGTGGACTGGAGTACTACCAAAGTACAGTAGTACTACTAGAGACAAACAAGTGGACTGCTATGTATATATACATATATATATATATATATATATATATATATATATATATATATATATATATATATATATATGTCTTAATAAGGTTATCCAAAAAATAGTGCTCGATACCGTAGTAGAGCGCAATATATGTATGTGTGGGGAAAAAAATCACAAGACTATTTCATCTCTACAGGCCTGTTTCATGAGGGGGGGTTCCCTCAATCATCAGGAGATTTTAATGGGAGCATTCACATACCATGGTTTATATAGGGCACAGAGTGGGTGGGTACAGGCTGGCCTAGGGGCGTGGTGATTGTTTCATGTGTTACCTAGGAGGTGTTTCCGTCTATGGCGGCATGTTGTTACAATTTCGCTGCGCTTGTTGAGGGATGACAGGTCTGGACGGTAGATAATAAACAGTTTCTCTTTCAAGCATAGGTTGCATCTTTTATTACCACTATTGTAAGGTGTGCTGGATGCAAGAATTTGCCATGTTATTGAATATTCAACATTATTGTCTTTGAGGTCCCAAATGTGTTTGCTGAGTTCTGTGGTATTTCGCAGGTTTTTGTTCCTGAAAGAAGCCTTGTAGTTGTTCCATCTGGTTTTGAATTCACCCTCGGTTAATCCTACATATGTGTCGGATGTGTTAATGTCCTTGCGTATTACCTTAGATTGGTAGACAACTGATGTTTGTAAGCATCCCCCGTTGAGGGGGCAATCAGGTTTCTTTCGACAGTTACATGCTTTGTTGGTTTTGGAGTCGTTCTGACTGGGGGTCGACGGCTCATTTGCAATTGTTTTGTTGTGGTTTGAGATGATTTGTCGTATATTGTTCATGCAGCTGTAGCTCAATTTGATGTTGTTCTTGTTGAATACTTTTCTTAGGTTGTTGTCTTTGGGAAAGTGTTTGTCAATCAGGTTGAACCTGCGAAATACCGCAGAACTCAGCAAACACATTTGGGACCTCAAAGACAATAATGTTGAATATTCAATAACATGGCAAATTCTTGCATCCAGCACACCTTACAATAGTGGTAATAAAAGATGCAACCTATGCTTGAAAGAGAAACTGTTTATTATCTACCGTCCAGACCTGTCATCCCTCAACAAGCGCAGCGAAATTGTAACAACATGCCGCCATAGACGGAAACACCTCCTAGGTAACACATGAACCAATCACCACGCCCCTAGGCCAGCCTGTACCCACCCACTCTGTGCCCTATATAAACCATGGTATGCGAATGCTCCCATTAAAATCTCCTGACGGTTGAGGGTACCCCCCTCATGAAACAGGCCTGTAGAGATGAAATAGTCTTGTGATTTTTTTCCCTACACATACATATATATATACATATACACATATATATATACACACATATATATATACATACATATATATATATATATATATATATATATATATATATATATGCATATATATATATATATATATATATATATATATGCATATATATATATATATATATATATATATATATGCATATATATATATATATATATATATATATATATGCATATATATATATATATATGCATATATATATATATATATGCATATATATATATATATATATATATATATATATATATATATATATATATATATATATATATATATATATATATATATATATATATATATATATATATATATAAGACTTCTATGGAAATGCAAGAACCGAGACTCAGATTTCCCTCGCCCGGACGCGGGTCACCGGGGCCCCCCTCCGGAGCCAGGCCCGGAGTTGGGGCACGATGGCGAGCGCCTGGTGGCCGGGCCTGTCCCCATGGGGCCCGGCCAGGCACAGCCCGAAGAGGCAACGTGGGTCCCCCCTCCAATGGGCTCACCACCCATAGCAGGGGCCATAGAGGTCGGGTGCAATGTGAGCTGGGCGGTAGCCAAAGGCAGGGCACTTGGCGGTCCGATCCTCGGCTACAGAAGCTAGCTCTTGGGACGTGGAACGTCACCTCGCTGGGGGGGAAGGAGCCTGAGCTAGTGCGCGAGGTAGAGAAGTTCCGGTTGGATATAGTCGGACTCACCTCGACGCACAGCAAGGGCTCTGGAACCAGTTCTCTCGAGAGGGGCTGGACTCTCTTCCACTCTGGCGTTGCCAGCAGTGAGAGGCGACGGGCTGGGGTGGCAATTCTTGTTGCCCCCCGGCTCAGAACCTGCATGTTGGAGTTCAAACCGGTGGACGAGAGGGTAGCTTCCCTTTGCCTTCGGGTGGGGGGACGGGTCCTGACTGTTGTTTGCGCTTACGCGCCAAACAGCAGCTCAGAGTACCCACCCTTTTTGGATTCACTCGAGGGAGTACTTGAGAGTGCTCCCCCGGGTGATTCCCTCGTTCTACTGGGGGACTTCAACGCTCATATTGGCAACGACAGTGAAACCTGGAGAGGCGTGATTGGGAAGAATGGCCGCCCGGATCTGAACCCAAGTGGTGTTTTGTTATTGGACTTTTGTGCCCGTCACGGATTGTCCATAACGAACACCATGTTCAAGCATAAGGGTGTCCATATGTGCACTTGGCACCAGGACACCCTAGGCCGCAGTTCTATGATCGACTTTGTAGTTGTGTCATCGGATTTGCGGCCTCATGTTTTGGACACTCGGGTGAAGAGAGGGGCGGAGCTTTCTACCGATCACCACCTGGTGGTGAGTTGGCTGCGATGGTGGGGGAGGATGCCGGACAGACCTGGCAGGCCCAAACGCATTGTGAGGGTTTGCTGGGAACGTCTGGCAGAGTCTCCTGTCAGAGAGAGATTCAATTCCCACCTCCGGAAGAACTTTGAACATGTCACGAGGGAGGTGCTGGACATTGAGTCCGAGTGGACCATGTTCTGCACCTCTATTGTCGAGGCGGCTGATTGGAGCTGTGGCCGCAAGGTAGTTGGGGCCTGTCGTGGCGGTAATCCTAGAACCCGTTGGTGGACACCGGCGGTGAGGGATGCCGTCAAGCTGAAGAAGGAGTCCTATCGGGTTCTTTTGGCTCATGGGACTCCTGAGGCAGCGGACAGGTACCGACAGGCCAAGCGGTGTGCGGCTTCAGCGGTCGCGGAGGCAAAAACTCGGACATGGGAGGAGTTCGGGGAAGCCATGGAAAACGACTTCCGGACGGCTTCGAAGCGATTCTGGACCACCATCCGCCGCCTCAGGAAGGGGAAGCAGTGCACCACCAACACCGTGTATGGTGCGGATGGTGTTCTGCTGACCTCGACTGCGGAAGTTGTGGATCGGTGGAGGGAATACTTCGAAGACCTCCTCAATCCCACCAACACGTCTTTCTATGAGGAAGCAGTGCCTGGGGAATCTGTGGTGGGCTCTCCTATTTCTGGGGCTGAGGTTGCTGAGGTAGTTAAAAAGCTCCTCGGTGGCAAGGCCCCGGGGGTGGATGAGATCCGCCCGGAGTTCCTTAAGGCTCTGGATGCTGTAGGGCTGTCTTGGTTGACAAGACTCTGCAGCATCGCGTGGACATCGGGGGCAGTACCTCTGGATTGGCAGACCGGGGTGGTGGTTCCTCTTTTTAAAAAGGGGAACCGGAGGGTGTGTTCTAACTATCGTGGGATCACACTCCTCAGCCTTCCCGGTAAGGTCTATTCAGGTGTACTGGAGAGGAGGCTACGCCGGATAGTCGAACCTCGGATTCAGGAGGAACAGTGTGGTTTTCGTCCTGGTCGTGGAACTGTGGACTAGCTCTATACTCTCGGCAGGGTCCTTGAGGGTGCATGGGAGTTTGCCCAACCAGTCTACATGTGCTTTGTGGACTTGGAGAAGGCATTCGACCGTGTCCCTCGGGACGTCCTGTGGGGAGTGCTCAGAGTATGGGGTTTCGGACTGTCTGATTGTGGCGGTCCGCTCCCTGTATGATCAGTGTCAGAGCTTGGTTCGCATTGCCGGCAGTAAGTCGGACACGTTTCCGGTGAGGGTTGGACTCCGCCAAGGCTGCCCTTTGTCACCGATTCTGTTCATAACTTTTATGGACAGAATTTCTAGGCGCAGTCAAGACGTTGAGGGGATCCGGTTTGGTGGCTGCAGGATTAGGTCTCTGCTTTTTGCAGATGATTTGGTCCTGATGGCTTCATCTGGCCAGGATCTTCAGCTCTCACTGGATCGGTTCGCAGCTGAGTGTGAAGCGACTGGGATGAGAATCAGCACCTCCAAGTCCGAGTCCATGGTTCTCGCCCGGAAAAGGGTGGAGTGCCATCTCCGGGTTGGGGAGGAGATCTTGCCCCAAGTGGAGGAGTTCAAGTACCTCGGAGTCTTGTTCACGAGTGAGGGAAGAGTGGATCGTGAGATCGACAGGCGGATCGGTGCGGCGTCTTCAGTAATGCGGACGCTGTATCGATCTGTTGTGGTGAAGAAGGAGCTGAGCCGGAAGGCAAAGCTCTCAATTTACCGGTCGATCTACGTTCCCATCCTCACCTATGGTCATGAGCTTTGGGTTATGACCGAAAGGACAAGATCACGGGTACAAGCGGCTGAAATTAGTTTCCTCCGCCGGGTGGCGGGGCTCTCCCTTAGAGATAGGGTGAGAAGCTCTGTCATCCGGGGGGAGCTCAAAGTAAAGCCGCTGCTCCTCCACATGGAGAGGAGCCAGATGAGGTGGTTCGGGCATCTGGTCAGGATGCCACCCGAGCGCCTCCCTAAGGAGGTGTTTAGGGCACGTCCGACCGGTAGGAGGCCACGGGGAAGACCCAGGACACGTTGGGAAGACTATGTCTCCCGGCTGGCCTGGGAACGCCTCGGGATCCCCCGGGAGGAGCTGGACGAAGTGGCTGGGGAGAGGGAAGTCTGGGCTTCCCTGCTTAGGCTGCTGCCCCCGCGACCCAACCTCGGATAAGCGGAAGAAGATGGATGGATGGATATATATACATATATATATACATACATACATACATATATATATATATACATACATATATATATACATACATACATACATATATATATATACATATATATATATATATATATATATATATACACACACATATATACATATATATATAAATATATATATATATGTATATATATATATATATATATATATATGTATATATGTGTGTATATATATATATATATATATATATATATGTATATATACATATATATATGTGTATATATGTATGTTTATATATATATATGTATATATACATATATATATATGTGTATATATATGTATGTTTATATATATATATATATATATACATACAATGTGTATATATATGTATGTTTATATATATATATATATATATATACAATGTGTATATATATGTATGTTTATATATATATATATATATATATATACACACACACATATATACATATATATATATAAAAATACACATATATATATACACACATATATATATATATATATACATACACACATATATACATATATATATATATATATAAATATGTAATATAAATATATATATATATGTATATAATAAGTTATGTTATGTTATTTTCATTTATTATGCGCCCCCTAACCAACTGTTACATCAGCCCGGGGTGCAGCCTGAGTGGAGAAACAAAACAAAAACAAAAAAATAAATAAAATGAAATAAAACAGAAACAGAGACTGAGACACACAAAGGAATCTAAACTAAACATTTAAGACTCACAATGAACACATAAATCAAAAGTCATTTGCGGTAAAGAGGTGAGTTTTAAGCTGTGCTCTAAAAGAGTCCAGAGTGGTGATAGACTTAATATTCAGAGGGAGCTTATTCCATAGCCTAGGTGCCATCACTGATAAAGCACGGTTTCCCTTTGTCACTAGGTTTGACCGTGGGACCATCAGGGTCATCTGCTTGTCCCATCTAAGGCAACGACCAAGCCTGGAGCTGGTGGGTTGGTCCAGGAGACATATATACATACATACATATATATGTGTATATATACTGTATATATATATATATATATTTTTTTTTCCCCACACATACATATATATATATATATATATATATATATATTTTTTCCCCCACACATACATATATATATATATATATATATATATATATATATATATATACACACACACACATATATATACACACACACACA
>NW_027316596.1:225000-242500 GCF_033978685.3 Nerophis lumbriciformis | reverse complement strand
ATTGAAACAGTGTAGGTGTGACTTGGTAGGATATGTACAGCAAGTAGTGGACACACAGAGAGAGAGAGAGATCAGAAAGCATAAGAAAAAGTATCTACATTTGATTATTTACATTTGATTATATACAATCTGGGGAGGGTGTTAGTTTAGGGTTGAAGTTGCCTGGAGGTGTACTTTTATTGCGGTTTTGAAGGAGGATAGAGGCTCTGGTTCTTTAAGTTTGTTTTCCTCCGTTTAGTAAGCACAGCACCAATAAACGTTTGTGTTTCTACAAGTAGAGTTCAACTATGAAAAAGTTTGAATGCAGCGTTATAAGATTGTCCAACAATAGTCTGTACAAAAACATGCAGAATGAGGGTTCCTACTAGTGGCGGGGCAAACAATACTGAAACACAAAGATTCACTTTTAAAAAAAAAAAAGTACTATTAATCTATAGTCTATTTAAGATTCCTTTTTGCTCAGCTAATCATTAAAACTAAACCATGGATGTCCAAAACTTTACCACAACGGGCCGCACACTGAAAAGTTAACGAATGCAGGTGCCATTTTGATATTTCTTGTTTTTAACTATCCTTGAGGATTGTTAGAAGTCCTGGGGACAAAGGGGTCTCAGTCAAATAATATATTTGTCTTTGCTTTCAATATTTAAATATCAATAAGTCAACTTCAGAAAGTCCGAAATGACTGTTCTTACCTTTTCACCTTTCTCACCAGCCAGCCCCTCCACACCAGGGTCTCCCTTCAAGCAGAAAACTGAATATTTGTTAGTGTTTCATGAAATATTGAAGGCTCCAATCATTCACAAACAAAAGTGATACTCACAAAGTCTCCTTTGGGTCCACCTCTTCCTTGGAAGCCCTTTGAATGACAAGAGACAAACTTATACATGTATAACATAGTGGAGTTAAAAATATACCGTAAATACATCTTGTACACGGTAACTAATTCCAGTACTTTCTATAAAACAATACCTTTAGGAGAAAGTGTAAGTATTGATGTGCAAGGACAGGAACACTGATATGCTATCACTAGAAGTCAGTTTTAGTAATGATGTACTACACAATACAAGGAGAGAAATACTTACATAATCTTTAGAAGAAAGTTTATGTATTGATGTTCTACAGTACAACGACATAAATACTTAGTTTCTTCTAAAGATACAATGTCTAAGTATTGATGTACTGAAATACTTATACAATACACTATCTTTAGAAAAAAAGTGTAAGTATTAATGTACTGAAGTACTTATATAGAAGAAAGTGTATGTATTGATGTACAATACAAGGACGCAAACACTTCTATGATATACTATCTGTTGGAGCCTATCTATATTATTTATTTATTAATTGTTTTGACAATGAAATCAAATAATGCCAATGATTATTTTGATGAATTATTGGATGTTTTAGATGAATTATGATTGACTGATTGTTTTCAGCTACTCACGGTCCTCCTGGTGAGCCACTTCCTCCTCCTATAATTAAGAAGACAGGGCAGCTGGGTTCTCCTTTTTGTCTGTCTATCATGTTGGAGTGAGGAGTGAAACAGTTTATTTACCGCTAAATAAGTTATTTTGATTATTATGAAGTCAACCACGGAGAATATATTTTGTTTGTGAAAATAAATGATGATCATTTGGAATCTCGACATATCTCCGCGAGTGCTTATGAAGGAATTTGGTGAGTCAAATACCTCCTCCTCAGTACTACTCTGCTATCTTTATTTTTTCAAACTTTTTTGAAGGCAAGAGTAGCCGTAACACTATCTTTAGAAGAAAGTGTAAATACATACGTATATGCTATCTTTAGGAGTATTGATGCACTACAGTACAATTATATAATATACCAAGTTTAAAAGACAGCATAATGGGTTAGGGTTAGGCCGCCGTGAGCAACGTGAGCTGAGACAGTCTCTACACAAGTCCCAGTATGTAATGTTATAAATGGCATAAAAGCGCCACTGACACAAGATTTGAAGTCGTTTACGCTATATATATCCGCCTCTCTGCAATTGGTGAGATATATACTACTCACAAGGGTGATTTGGCTGAAGATAAGGTGCCTGGAACGCCGAGTGGCCCATTGTTCTCCTGCAACCATGCCACAACTCGGATCAAAGGAATCTGAACGCGTCCGTGATCAATTTTCCTCTAGTGATTTGGACGAAAATACAACGTTTAGTCCGGACGATCGAAAAATGTTGCAAGCTATGGTTGAAAAACTTGGAAAACTGGACATTTTGGATGAACTAAAAACTGACGTATCAGAGCTGAAAAAAAATCAGTCGAGTACAATCACGCTAAAATGGTGGAGATAAAAAAGGAACAGACAACGCTAAAAGTTGAGTTAACAAGCCTGGAACTCGAAACTACTAAACTTACAACAGAGAGCAAGAAATTAAAGGCGGACTTGTTGGAACTCCACTGCAGGAGCATGCGGGACAAGCTGCTGATCATGAAGATGTAGGAGAGACTTACAGCATCACGGAGAACCTCGTCAGAGCCTTTCTGCAGGAGCAACTCGGCATCTCGGAGGAAGAAGTCAAGAGGATCCAAATGAAACGAGCACACAGGATTGTCAGACGCAATGAGGACGCTAGACCGAGACCTATGGTTGTAAACTTTACTAACTCCAAATGCAAAGATGGAGTGCTTGCTCTCTCCAGAAGACTGAAAGGTACTACATTCTTCATGACCAGCCAATACCCAATCCAGGTGGTGGAGAAACCACGTAAGTTCATTCCAATTATGAAGTCCTTTAGGCAGAAAGGACAACAAGCTCGTCTTGTTTTCAATAAACTGTTAACGTTGAGCTGTACAGAAGCATGTGAGGAACAATAATGTTGAGCACTGATTGCGTCATCGCCATGGTGACAACTTGACGGATATGAATTGACATTTTGTTTTGGGGCTTTTTAGTTTATTCTGGGACTGGACAATGTAGTTAGATGTTGAATAATATATGTTGGGGTGTACGTGTTTGTTTGTCTTTTGTGCTGTGGTGTGAATGGTGTGTCTGTGGCTTTATTAGAGGGGACATTGGTTTCCTGGTAAATAGCAAGTGATGCTGCAGTTTTTAGTTTCAAGAGTTTCATGTCTATGAAACTTATGGTGTTAAGACATTCAATAAAATACATAATGAATTTACTCAGGTCATGTGGTTTATAGGAACGATAATGAAGTTGGAATAATTAGTTATAATTGCAATGGTCTTGCAGACCAACAGAAAAAGAAAACTTATATTTATTTGGCTGAAGGAAAAAAAACAAGTTATATATTTTGTCTTCAAAATATGCATTCAACAAATTTAGATGAAGAAAAATGGAGAAAAGAATGGGATGGTCCGATTTTCTTTGCACATGGTCACAGAAATTCAAAAGGTGTTATGATTTTGATAAAATAATGTTTTAATTTTCAATTTAACTCTATGGAAAAACTCACAAGGATGCTGGTTAATTTTAAATATGATTATTCAGGGTTAAAAGATGTGTGTTTTGAATGTGTATGGGCCAAATGTTGATGAACCTGCCTTTTTTGAAGAAATAAGTGACATGTTGCAAGAACAACAAGGGGACATTATTACTGTAGGGGACTTTAATGTTGCCTTGGATAAAGTTCTGGACCGAAAAGGGAATTTTTCAACGGATTATAATCCTCAATCTTTACAAAAGATTCAAAATGTTATGGATGCATTTGATTTAATTGATATCTGGAGATTCAAAAATCCTAGGTTAGTACGGTATACATGGAGAAGACAAAATCAGGCAAGTCGTCTTGACTATTTTATTGATATCATTTTCAATGCTAAACAAAGTGACTGCGATATCAATCCATGATAAATTGCGTAATGATCATAATTGTATAGGATTAAATATTGCAATTGAAGATAGTACACGTGGGCCCAGATATTGGAAGTTTAATCAAATGCTTCTACAGGATGATGTATTAATTGAAAAAACTAAGCAATGTATTACTTACTTGGGAAGCCTTCAAACGTTGTTTTAGGGGATATGCCATTGCGTACTCTTCATGGAAAAAAAACAACTTACAATGGCAGAACAGGAATTAAAGAAATAAATTGAGGATTTACCAAAATACTTTGATAGTAATGATAATCTAATTAGTGAGCAACTGAATTCCTTTACAGCCAAACAAGAGGAGTTAGCAGACTTAGTTGAAAAACATTTATTTTAAAGTTGTGACTGCAACAGAGCAATCTGGATGAAAAAAGGTGAAAAGTGTTCAAAATTATTTTTAAATATCCAAACAAAAAATAGTTCTAAAAAAAACATTTCCAAACTTAATAAAACAAATGGAAAGGTATTGGATACACACACCACGTTGTTGAAAGAAATGGAAAATTACTTTAGAAATATTTTTGCTAATCCGGTAATCCCTCCTGAAACCAAAAACATTTTTCCAGAAAATGATGAAAGAAAATTGAATTCAGAAGAAAGCCATTCATGTGAAGGCCTCATTAGAGAGGAAGAACTTGTGGAAGCTGTTAAGTCTTTTCATCCAGGGAAAACCCCAGGATTAGATGGAATACCTATTGAGGTTTGACAAGTATTTTATACCGGTAAAGAGGTTGCTTTTGTAGTTATAATAACTCATATAAAACAGGTTTTTTGTGTAACACTCAAACAGAAGGTCTTAATTCTTTATCATTGAAACAGGAAATAAATGGTCAGTGTAAAGGCCCAGTTTATCTAAAAAAATTGGAGACCAATTACACTTCAGTGTTACGATGCTAAGATCCTGGCAAAATGTTTGGCTACACAACTTAAGTCTGTTTTGTCAAATATAAGGGTCAGGGTTAGGGTCAAATATTATTCACCAAGATCAATCAGGTTTCCTACAAGGAAGAAACATAGGAAAACAATATTAGACAGTTATTAGAAATTATAATATGGAAAATAAAAGAGGAATAATTTGTGTAGCCAACCTGGAGAAGGCATTTGACAAAATTAGCTTAGATTTGTAAAAAATTAGTTTTTTTCTATTTTGGCAACACCTTATTACACTGGATCAAGACGCTATATATTAAAAATAACTGTAGAATGATCAATACTGGATACATCTCTGGGACAATACCTCTATTAAGAGGTCTAAAACAAGGGTGCCCTTTGTCTCCATACTTATTTATTATTGCAACGGAAATATTGGCAATTAAAGTTAGATTGAATAAAAATATTGAAGGGCTCAGTAATAATAATATTGAAAGTAAAATAATGTATGCAGACGATACAAGCTTCTTCATCAGCCCCAATTCTCATTGTTTGCAAAACCTTCTTAATCTTTTGGACATATTTTCACAGCAATCTGGGTTTAAGCTTAGTTATGATAAATGTAAAATATTAAGGATCGGGAATCTAAAGGGAATGCAAAGTGCCTGTTTTGTGGACAGATGGACCAGTTAACAAACTTGGTGTTGTTGTCCCAGAGAAGCTGGAAGATCTAGGCTCAGTAAATTATGATAATCCACTAAGAAAGCTGGATAAAATTATGCAATTATGGAAAAGAAAATCCTTAACCTTGTATGGTAAAATATATTCGATTTTGTCTGGGATGGCAAACCAGAAAAGATTAGAAGAAAGGTTTTGTAAAATGAATATGAATATGGGGGCCTGAAACTTCTTAACCTTGAAGCTATGTGTCTGTCTTTAAAAGTGTCCTGTTGGACAAAAAACATGCACTGTATCAAAAGAAATTGTATCCGTTTTTACAAGTGATGCCCTCCCATTTTCCTTATGTGGAGAGTCTGCTGGGAAACATGGCGGGCTTCATAAAGGAAACAATCCACTCATGGTGGTCTTTTCAATTCTATGTGCCAGAAAAAAGAGATGACATTTTGCAGCAGATAATATGGATCAACTCTAATATTGTAATAGATGGAAAGCCTTTCTTTTGGAAAAATATGTTTGAAAGAGGAATGATTTTTGTCAATGATATTATCAATGAGAATGGTAAGATGATGAAGTATGATGAATTTACAACTATGTATGGTGATGCCTGTTCAAGCTTTTCTCTTAATCAACTAACTGGAAAACATGGACACAAATAATTCATTATGGAACTACTAAAGTATTAGTTTGTAATACGAAATTCTAGTTGGCAAAAAGGACCTAAAATAAATAGAATAAAATATAATTTTTATTTAATAAATAAATCTTTGAAGGCTGCCCCATATAACATATATGGAAAATGGGAGGACTTTTTTGACTGCTTTTTGACTGATGCCATATTCAAATTAATCGGCAAAACTACTATCGATGTGCAAAATCGTTATTTTCAAATTAACATTATTTATAACTTCTTACCCACAAGAAAATTGTTAAAACTATGGAATGTGACAGAGTCGGATGATTGCCGATTTTGTTGTAAGGAGTCTGAATCCACCCTGCATTTGTTTTGGTATTGTCATATTGTGTCTTCCTTTTGGGTGGAAGTTGAAAAAATGTGTTTAAGGATTGGTTTGTTTATGAAGCTTGATGTGGTTTCTATTATTTTAGGAGAGATCATTGACAGTCATGACTTAGTCAATGTAATTATAGTACTCGGTAAAAGGTTTATTTTTAAGGCCAAAAACAGATATTCACTTAGTATTATTCTCTTTAAAACATGTATTCAGTATTTCTTAACTTTAGAAAGTTATATGATTGAAACCGATAATGATGCCAAAAAACATTAAAAAAAGATGGGAAGTCCTCAAATGCTTATTTTGAAAATGTAATTTTGTTTACAGATATATGCAATGTGTTGTTGTGTTTCCTAATTTGAGTGTACATAAATGAAGGTGTGCGTTGCTGAGCCGACCTGGACATAATCTGAACTGTACAGAAATGCTTATTTTGAAAATTTAATTTTGTTTATAGATTATATTCAATCTGTTGTTGTGTTCCCTAAATTTGAATGTACATAAATGAAGGTGTGTGTTGCTGAGCCTGACCTGGACATAATCTGGACTGGACCTGCTTTTAAGAACTCTTTAAACAATCTCATTTCATGGACAACCAGGTCTGGTGAAGATAAGGTCCTTTTTAAGATAAATACATTCAAAACATTTTCTTGAATAAAAAAGGAAGTGCAACAATATAAAAACAGTTACAATAGAAACTAGTAATTAATGAAAATGAGTACAATTAACTGTTAAAGGTTAGAACTATTAGTGGACCAGCAGCACGCACAATCATGTGTGCTTACGGACTGTATCCCTTGAAGACTGTATTGATATATATTGTAGGAACCAGAATATTAATAACAGAAAGAAACAACCCTTTTGTGTGAATGAGTGTAAATGGGGGAAGGAGGTTTTGTGGGTTGGTGCACTCCAGTGACGTGCGGTGAGGTTGATGGCTGGTGAGGCACTGACTTCATCACAGTCAGATTTACAAACATATGAACCCTAAAGAGTATCTTATTCACCATTTGATTGACAGAAGTTAACGGGTTATGTTTAAAAGCTCATACCAGCATTCTTTACACATACAAACTGTAGCACACAAAAAAAGCACATTTAATAAAAAAACGTTATTATGGTCTTACCTTTACTTATAAATTAAGTCCATGCGCCGCTCCTTCTGAACAAAAGCATCGATAACTTGTTTAAAGAAGTCTTCCTTATCTTTCTTCAGTTTTAAAAGTCTCTCTGTCTCGATGGAGATCACTGCCAGGGAAGAAAGTCGTCCTTGATCGGTCCTGTTCCGACTGTATGTTTGGATTCTTTTCAGTGCTGAGAATGACCGCTCCACCGATGCTGTAGTAGATGGAACAGTGAGCACTAGCTGGAGTAACTTTGTCGCCTCAGGAACAGTTTTGATGAGGTCCTTCTGGGCCAAAAAGCTGAGAAGCTGTCCAGGAGATTGACATTCATCCCTCACTGTTTGTGAGCTATACAGTCCAACAAGATCCGCCTTTAGTTGCACAAAGTCAAAGAATCTGGCATATTTTGAAAGGCTCTGCAGTTTTGTGTCATCAAAATGTTTTGACATTTCACTGAATTTTGAACAATCAACCAAACCAAGGAAAGCCAGCTCACCAAAATGATCAAACCTAGCCTTCATTTGATAGCTTATGTCATCCAGAATGTTACAGAACACTTGTTTTCGTTCAAATCTAATTGACTGTCTACCTCCACTCTCTGCCAGGCCTAGTGAGCTGCATTTCTTCTCAAATCGCTCACAGAAACTTTTGAACTCCAGTCTCATGCGCTTGAGAGCTGCAATGGTGTCGCGGATGCGTGCAAGACATTATTCAATGTCCATCACTTTGTTTTGCAGCATTCTATAAAGTGCATTAGTGTCATTGAAAATGTCCTCATATACCATAAGGAGAAAGCATGTAGATGCTTTTGACAGCCACTGATCGTATCCTGCTGCCATCATCAGCGTGTTATTATCCCAGCTGTCAGGATTTTCAATGATGATGTGAAATAACGCGCGCAGATCATGGTGGTGCATGCTTATTGTCTGAGGCAGCCTAGAGTTACAGCTCCATCTTGTGGGCGCTGCTCTGGGTAAACGGCGCTTGACAACATCATCCAGCAAGTGAGTGCGCTTTGTGGACTTGCTGAAAAATGAGGCCAGTCCCTCAGCTTTTTAAAAAACGCGCGACACTCGGACATGCACTTTGCTGAATGCAATAGCACTAAGTTCAGCTTGTGTGCGTAACAGTGGGTGAACATGGCTTTGCTTTCATTTTAGCTTGCACGCCATTAAGCTCTGAGGGCATTACAGCGGCCCCATCATAGGTCTGAGCTACAAGCTTTTCAACACAGTCATACTTCTCCAACACTCCCTGGACATACTCAGCAATGTCTGTCATTACTGACGTCATCAAATCCCAAAAACGCCTCCCTCACCTCACAGCCTGCTTCAGTTGTAGCTACATACTGTAATATGACATAAATCTGAGCTTGGTTTGTGACATGTGGTCTCGTCCACTTCTACAGCAACAAATGATCTCCTTTTTAATGTCATTTCTAATGACATCCCCAACTGCTTTGATTAAATCATTCTGTATTCTATTTGACAAAGCAGAAAATACAGTGGATGTCTCCAAATGCCTAGCTAGCCTGTCATCTTTCTCAGCAATAGCATGCAAGAGTTCAACATAGTTGCCACTATGTTGAACAGTTGCCAGTACAAGTACTGGTGCACTCATTGTAAGTGTATCTTGTGTTTTTTATGTTGATTTAATCAAAAATAAAAATAAAAATGTAAAAAAGACAGCATAATGATGTACTACAAGGACATAAACAGATGTTATACTTTCTTTAGAAGAAATTGTAAATACTTACATAATATACTATCTTCAGAATAAATTCAAAGTACTGAAGCACTACAAGGACAGAAATATTTCATTCTGCTTGAATGTATGACTTGTATTCAACTCCTGGGTAAACACTGCCCCCTGGTGGACTCTTTGAATGTAAGACTTGTATTCAACTCCTGGGTAAACACTGCCCCCTGGTGGACTCTTTGAATGTAAGACTTGTAGTCAACTCCTGGGTAAACACTGCCCCCTGGTGGACTCTTTCACCACATACCTTGTCTCCTTTGGTTCCACTCAGACCTTCAGTGGTCCTCTCTCTCCTTTGCTTCCCTGTCATATATGAGAACAATGAATAAGTATTGTACTTATAATGTGCTGTGCTGAGCAGACGTGTGTTGAGTTGGCAAACTTTCCATATTCACTTTTAAACCTTGTCATTTAAGCAATTTGAAGTACAGCGAGGTAATATCTTTTTGCGCTTTGTGAGAGACTTTGGAACCACTTTGCTATGTCGAAGGAGTGGAGCCTCGTACACATTCTGATGTACGACGACAACTTCCAGGCTGCAGCGAAATTACCGGAGGTTCTTCCATCGCAGCAGGCCCAGTACATGGGCCTGTGTCCTAAGCATCCTATCATGGTTTATAGGCTTCCTCCAAATCTTTTTGTGAGGCTGCCGGCGCCGCCTCGGACAAACAAAACAAACATTGTAACATTTCATCCGGAAAAAAGTCCACTGCTATGGTCCGATAGTTTTATACTAATGCTAAATTATTCACTGTAAAACACTGTTTGAAAATTCAACAAAATATGGAAGTTACAGCTATTTTTTATTGTAACGTCGGTACTTGGTTCATTAAATAATTAAAAAAAAAATCTATCAAGTTTTATAACATTGCATGAAGGGATTTTCTTTAAGTTACTTACTTTTTATTCATGCATTTATTATGTTTTAAAGTTCACTTTCCAGAAAGTAGGTGACTTATTTTCTTAGTCTTAAAAAGCGAACATTTTTGAGCTTCAAAAATGCCTAGCTCCTTTAATATCATTATGGTTCAAATACCATTGAAACACTGTTTCCCTTTGCACTAGTGTCGTTTTTTTTAAAGATATTTAGCATTTTAAATTTTGAAAGTACGCAGATTAATTTTTGCTGTATGTAGTAACCTAACGTGTTGCTTATAAAGTCATTAATTAGCAGTTTTTGCTATTGTTTTCATTAACGCTAGGTTTATTGCCTGAAGGCTGCTGGTTATTCAGTTTGAAACTACTCTTCAGCCGCTATACCACACACGGGCTATGGGGAGAGACATTTTCAAGCCAAGGACTAGCTAAACATTTGCAGGCATGAAGAGAAAGGCTGACAAAAAAATTTAAAAATAAATTAAATCAAGACTACATTTCCTGCAATGGAAACAAACACAATCAAACAAACAAATATACACTATTTTTTTTTAACAACAAACATGTCCACAATGTAAATAAAAGTCAAGGCACTTTCTACATATTCAACAATTTTATACATCAGGTTGGGCAAATTAAGACTTTAACACAACATGTCAAAGAAAGAAAATAAAAGCTAATACAAATACAGGATTAAAAATAATTGAAAAAATATGATAAAATACAAAATTCAAAGAGAAAAAAAGGGCTACATTCAATTACTTTAAATGTTTTCAATAAAGATATCAATTTAAGGTCTTCGGTACTTTTAATCATTTTCCAAGATTGAATTGGTAATTTGAAACCATTAAGCCAATTAAAACATGTAGGTTTTAACTTCAGAAATCGACATTTATGTATAAAAATTGTTGTTTGCAGCATAATAGTGTTGGCAAACATGTCTAAGGGTGTGGAGATGTCCCTATTCACAATAAAAGAGATCAAATTTGACATATATATATAAATGATAGTAAAATAGAAATGTTTGTCAACATTATTATGCTGCAAGCAAATTTTTGTATGCATAAATGTTGATTTCTGAAAGTAAAAACATTTTCTAATTGGCTAAATGTTTTCAAATTATATGTGTGAATGTGAGTGTGAATGTTGTCTGTCTATCTGTGTTGGCCCTGCGATGAGGTGGCGACTTGTCCAGGGTGTACCCCGCCTTCCGCCCTATTGTAGCCGAGATAGGCTCCAGCGCCCCCCGCGACCCCGAAGGGAATAAGCGGTAGCAAATGGATGGATGGGTTTCAAATGATCAATTAAATCTGGGAAAATGGATAAAAGTACAAAAACCCTTAAATATATATCTTCATTAAAACGTTTTAAAGTGACTTAATTTAAACTTTTTTTTGTTTAAATTGTATCACATTTTGTATTATTTGTAATACTCTTTGTATTTGCTTTTATTTACTTTCATTGACATTTTTTATTCAACCTGATGGTTGTGTAAAATTGTTGAATATAAAAAACCAAGTTTGACAACTAACTAATATATATAGTTCTGATGTTGTGACCTCTGTTGATAATAAACCTTTTCGTATAGTAATTGTACATAAAGGGCCGTGGTCCGCGCATGCGCGAAGACAACGTCACTTTTTGTTATATTAGAATATTTTATGAATGTGTTGTCTAAAAACGATATTACCTAAAAGTAAAGGGGACAAGAATACAAACATGAAGAAGGGGAAATAATTTAAAAAATATTGAATAATTATAATGCAATAGTAATCTTCCAAATATGATTAGCAGTTTGACGCGAACATGAATGTTTAAAACGCGAGATTTTAGCCGAGGAGCTATCGCTAGCTGTTGTGCTAAGTCGCTACAAGGAGAGATATATGTTATACATGTAAATAAACTCACCAATTTCGATGTATAGGTTATATGTGTAAATAAAGCTGTAGTCACTCACCAATCTCGAGATATAGGTTATATGTGTAAATAAAGCTGTAGTCACTCATCAATCTCCAAACCAAAACATTGCATAACTCGGGAGTAGATAAACAGCCGCCAAATTAATTCCAAATGTTTGGTAGTTGTTCCACGCATGCGCGAAGTGTACGTCACTTCCGTCACAGTGTTCCAGAATCAGAAATACTTTGACGTTCCGTGGCATTTATCAACTATCCAAAATAGTTACTTTTTATGAACCTTCTTCGAGTAACAATTTATGATAGAAGATTTCATACAAAACAACCGTTACTTAGGAATACAGTATTTATTTTGAAACTGCACAGAAACCGGAAGCAGCCTTAAAAGGAAATAAATACATCTTTAAAAAAATACTTTATATACATCAAATACATCAATCCGCAATACTTATCATTCTACGTTTTATTGATACAACAAAAAATAAAAAAGTTAAAAAAGAAGTTAAAAAAGTCATCGTAAAACACGCAAGGGCCGAGGTCGCGCATGCGCGAAGACAACGTCACTTGTTGGACTTTTTGTTTTCCGATGGTGTTCCTGCGACTTCACGTTTTGTGATATTTGAATATTTTATGAATCTGTTGTATAAAAGCTAGCTTATCTAAAGGGAAAAATAATATAAACATGAACAAGGGGGTATATTTAACAAAAAATCAGGGCGTATTGCTGCTACATTTCAACCACTTTCACTAATCTGTCATTGCAATGAATGACGCAAGAGGGCGCCACTTACTCCCAATGCGTAAATATTATTTTTAATGTTGATTTTTTTTTCCAAACAAAGCACGTACTGTAATTTAAATCTATGTATGCAGCCTAAGTACACTTCTAAATGATCAGTGTTGCGAATTGATGTAAATAAAGTAGCCAAAAAATATATATTTACTTGCCATTTAAAGGGCAACTTTACTTTGTTTGGAATTTGATTGTTCACAATCATTATGAGAAACAAAAACAAACGTCTTTTTTGTTCTTTTTTTTTAAGATCCTAACGATGATTAAAAACGCTTGCAAAATACTTCTAATGGGACGGGAGCTTTCAAAGCCCTCAACAACTTCAAAACCCTCCATTTTATATACACACTTCAAGTATATATATATCATTTAGTAACAGAAACCTTCATAACAATATGTAATATGTACAATATACACACTTCAAGTATATATATATATAATTTAGTAACAGAAACCTTCATAACAATATGTAATATGTACAATGTACACACTGCAAGTATATATATAATGTAGTAACAGACACCTTCATAACAATGTGTAATATGTACAATGTACACACTGCAAGTATATATATAATGTAGTAACACACACATTCATAACAATATGTAATATGTACAATGTACACACTGCAAGTATATATATAATGTAGTAACAGACACCTTCATAACAATGTGTAATATGTACAATGTACACACTGCAAGTATATATATAATGTAGTAACACACACGTTCATAACAATATGTAATACGGACAATGTACACACTGCAAGTATATATATAATGTAGTAACACACACATTCATAACAATATGTAATATGTACAATGTACACACTGCAAGTATATATATAATGTAGTAACAGACACCTTCATAACAATGTGTAATATGTACAATGTACACACTGCAAGTATATATATAATGTAGTAACACACACGTTCATAACAATATGTAATATGTACAATGTACACACTGCAAGTATATATATAATGTAGTAACAGAGACCTTCATAACAATATGTAATACGGACAATGTACACACTGCAAGTATATATATAATGTAGTAACACACACATTCATAACAATATGTAATATGTACAATGTACACACTGCAAGTATATATATATAATGTAGTAACAGAGACCTTCATAACAGTATGTAATATGTACAATATAAACACTGCAAGTACGTACATAATGTAGTAACAGAGACCTTCATAACAATATGTAAAATGTTTTATATACATATGTTCAATATTTACTGTATTTTGGTCATTTTATGCATTACTCACAATAGCATACAAACTAGGCATACGTAATAATCATTGAACAATGTAAAACAGCACATTTGTCAATCTGCTACCCATGAATGTACAATTCTTCTCAACAAAAAATAAATATAACCTAACTTCAAACATTTGTATGTACGTGCAATACTTAAAACCTTTAGTATATCAGTGTGTGGAATTAAATTATGGAATGGATGAATAAAAAATGCACTAAGATGATCCAGTTTAAGAGATCGTGCAAACTTCAAGTGTTTACAAAAGAAAAATAAGAAGACTCCTGATAAACATTTGGAATATAATTTAAATTAGATGATCTCATTATGTAAATCTCAATTTAAGCATGTATTGCTTTTTTATCCTGCACTACCATGAGCTTATGTAACAAAATGTCGTTCTTATCTGTACTGTAAAGTTCAAATTTGAATGACAATAAAAAGGAAGTCTGGTCTAGTCTTAATGAGAACTGTTGCATTTTGTATTCATTGATTAAAATTGTGTTACAAATTGAGAAGAGGAAGTGAACAAAATTGCTTTGAAGTGGAAAAGGGGTAGGAATAAATCATCTCTGCTTCTTTTTGGACATAATAGAAATGTGTGAAATATGTATTATATTCTAACTGCTTAAGTTTAAGTTAAAGTTAAAGTACCAATGATTGTCACACACACACTAGGTGTGGCGAAATTATTCTCTGCATTTGACCCATCACCCTTGATCACCCCCTGGGAGGTGAGGGGAGCAGTGGACAGCAGCGGTGGCCGCGCCCGGGAATCATTTTGGTGATTTAACCCCCAATTCCAACCCTTGATGCTGAGTGCCAAGCAGGGAGGTAATGGGTCCCATTTTTATAGTCTTTGGTATGACTCGGCCGGGATTTGAACTCACAACCTACCGATCTCAGGACGGACACTCTAACCACTAGGCCACTGAGTAGTAGCTTGCATGCTTAACAGATAGTATCAAATAATTATAGTTGCATATCCCTTAAAGAAACAATGTCTGCGAGGCCGAAGCGTATTCAAAAGCATCCAGTAACAAACGTATCCGCATCATTCAACTTACTGCGTCATGAGCATAAAAGGGTCAGTAACATGTTTTAAAGCAAAAAATATATCAACAACACATGATTTAAAATTGTCTATATGTTTAATAATGACAATGTGATGAAAATATCTGATGGCCTGTTTAAAAAATTGTGTTTTAAGGAAAAGCAGTCTCAGAGAAGCTTTGTTGTTGTTACAATTGGGTTATACATTCAATGATTGCTAACATTAGTAGCTAAACTTTAACAAAGCTCTACCAAGAAAATAACCCTTTTTATCCTCTTCTACATCCTTATTCTTGAGATGTTTGCTTTCATCTAAAAATGATAGAATGGCTAACTTGTGTTGCTAACACTGACTAGTAAACAAATAGTTTGTGGTTACGTCTTGGCGGCAACGTGATCCCAAAGATGCAGAAAGACAAAGAAGTAAAACAGCTTGGGAAAAAAACATGTGACGTCCAGCAAGAAAGAAAATCCAAGCGTGCTGGCAAATGAAACACTAAATAAAATTAAAGTAAATAAAGCACCCCCATGGTGATTGAAAACATTTATCCCACGATGGAGCCAGCAAACACCAAAAGGAACTATTCATATCTTCTATGGAAAAAGATTTCCAACACTGCATTTTCTTGCATCTGGATTGATTTTGCAAATGTACTGTATTTAAAATAAAAATGAAAAGAATCACATGTACATAAGTATTCACAACCTTGTTGATGCACCTTTGGCAGCAATTCCAGCCTCAAGTCTTTTTTAATAGGATGCCACAAACTTGGCACACCTATCTGTGGCCACGTTCAACCATTCCTCTTTGCAGCACCTCTCAAGCTGCATCAGGTTGGATGGGAAGTCTTGCTTTTCATCCAGGATGTCTCTGGACACTTTTGTTTTAGTTTGCACAATTTAAGGCACCTTATTTGGGATCTTAGTAGATCAGGGGCCGTATTTATCAAGCCTCTTAGAGTGCCATTTTACACTTAAGTCCTGAGAATTTGCGAAATTTAGTCCTACTCTCAAACTTAAGAATAAAAGCTATTTATCAACTTTCTTAAGTCTAAGAATCACTGCTACTCTCCACGATATTTAAGAGACCTTCAGAGGTGTCCTAAGTGGTTAGGAGTTGCCAGCGGGGGATGGCACTGAGGCGAGAGAGAAGATGTCCTGGCTTTGTTTGATGATGAGCAGCTGATCAAACGGTATCATTTAGACAGAGCGGGTATTATTTTTGTCACAGATTGAATAATAAGGGGCGTCATCTCATCAGCAACATCACGCAGCAGAGCTTTCACAGCAGAACTAAAGGTCATCACAATGCTTCAATGTCTCGCCACTGGGAAAATGAATTGGAAAGAAAAGGAAACATTTATTTTTGATTCATTGCCAATATTGTTTGTTTGTTTTGTATTATTTTGTAGTTTACTGTGAAAATATACACTCCCATTGTCCACTTCAATATTTCTAAGATATTTCTTTATTCTTAGACAAGGGATTCCCTTCCGTGATTGGTCATTTCTATGGACACAGAAATGACGTCACCTAAAATTCCGTTTACGGCACATAGTAATGTCGTAATTGAGCTCTGAGTGTGACACTTAAGATTCAGTCCTACACTTTGCTGAAAGTGTGAATAAGACGCTTGATAACTCACTTTTAGTAATTCTAAGACGCTTGATAAATACGGCCCCAGGTCTTTAGATTCCATTCTAGCCTAGCTGCTCTTTATTATTCCAATACCTGAGCTTGGAATTTCCTGCTGGCGTAATAAATTATAGCAAGAATGGATGTGCTAAATATTTTGGAATACATCATCTTTATGTTGTATCATTTGGCAACTTGGAGTCCCTCCGGGGTCTGTTCTTAGACCTCTGTTATTTCAACTTGACATGCTTATCAGGTAAATATAAATAAATACAGATGTGTACTTCCAGTGACCTTATTTAGGTCCCTGTTAAATAAGGACATGGACATGTACTTGTCTCCAAGCAGTATTGTCTTCTAAAGATAAACATTAAGAAGTGTATTTGTATCTTCTGTGTATAGGACATGATACTTGAACACAACTTTGCATGTTTGATGACAGTATGGAGTGTGTGTAGTGCACTTATACAACCTCTGTTGTCTGCTGCTCCTACACCCATATTTGCAAACTTATTCCAACTAAACAATCACATGTACGTAAGTATTCACAGACTTTGCTCAATACTTGTACTTTTGTCAGCAATTACACCTCAAGTCTTTTTGAACACCATGCCACAAGTTTGACACACCTACAGTAACTTTGGGAACGTTCCT